>NC_063204.1:24366582-24379082 GCF_017589495.1 Alosa alosa
CACTCTTGCACCATAAACATAAAAATATCTCATATTGAGACTGAATGGCTCTGACTTCTAGTGTACTCAGGCCTGTATCCTGTAGTCCTTCCCTGGAAAAGCATGCTGTTGTTTCACCCGTCTGTCATCGTCTGTCTTTTACTGCGTCTCCCAACCTTAGCTGACCACGGCTTCGCAAAGAAACGCTGTCCTAAAAATGCTTCCATCGAAAGGAAAACAAGCACGCTCTATAAAGAGGCTTTCCCACCAAAATCCCCAGTCACATGAGCCACAACGCTCGGACGTGCCACCTCTGTCCAGCGGCGTGTTTTGCGACGCGGCTCCCAGTTTATCCCGCCCTCACCTTTTTGCCGTTGCTCTGTTTATTTCTATTTCGATGCGGGCCGGTTAAATTTAGCCACGGAGTTCGATGCTCTGGTTGAGTCGGAGACAGCAGACCAGCAATTGCGGTTTACAAGTTGTTTTTTCAAGCTGTTTGTGAGCTCTTTTTTTTCCATGGTCGTCGTGGGTGACTCATGTTTCAGAGTGTAGAGCAAGCGATGGAAGGTGTTTCATGTTGAACTTTCAGTCAAGCCTTACTGCTGGTGTTCCTAGCAGCATTCTACTGCTACAATCACAACTTACACACTCACACAAAGCAAACACATCAGAAGTTAGCAGTTAGAAAGCAGTTAGAAGGTCGCACTCTCCTGTAAATTAAGGTATTATGTTGTGGTCTCATCCCAGTAATATTGTGATGTGTAGTTTATCCACTATTTACGGTACATATGTCTGTATAGACATTTGTCTGTGTTTATATATGTTTGTGCATACACATATATTCAAATTAACTTTTTTTTTCCTTGTTTGTGTGTGTGTGTGTGTGTGTGTGTGTGTGTGTGTGTGTGTGTGTGTGTGTGTGTGTGTGTGTGTGTTTGTGTGTGTGTGTGTGTGTGCGCGTGTCCTCTGTCCTCGGTAGGCCCCAGAAGGCCATCTGGCATGGCTCATCTCCTCAGGGCCGGCGTCTGCAGGAGAAGAACTGCGAGTCGTGGCGGGCCGGTGACATGGCCATCGTGGGCCAGGCCTCTTTCCTCTACACGGGTCTCCTGAACCAGCAGAGCCGCAGCTGCTCCAACCAGTTTGTGGTTCTGTGCGTGGAGACCAGCCCAGAGCCCAGCTCCTTCCAGGAGGTCCGCAGAGGAACCCGCGCCTACGCTTACTACTACAGGAACCCACTCAGTTCACACAGATCCTAACTAACTAACTCACACACACACACACACACACACACACACACATGCTCACACGCTGCCAACACATCACTTACCACCTTCTTCACCATTATCATCATCATCATCATCATTGCCAATGGCCACTGACTACAGCTCCAAGCGCTCTGGACAAAGGTGTAAATATATGTAAATGTACTGATTGCCATGATATCACAACCTATGACCCCATGATCCATGACATCATGCCACAACCCCAGCTCTCTCCTCAGCATGTGTGTAAACTGCTGAGATGGTGCTACAGAAAAGTAGGCTGCGGAGAAAGAAGCTCCTCAAAAGCAGCTATGAGTCTGGCATTCAGGAAAAGCCCCCATGGACTCCATGATAGATTACCCTCCTCAAGGTCAAGATTGTCCTCCTCAAGGTCAAAAAGGCTCCTCTCATTTGTTTCATTTTGGTTTGTTTCATGTTTTGCTTTGTTTTGTTTTTTCTGTTTTGGCCTCCCGGTTCATGGTTTTGTCTTCACAGTTCAATGGAGAGTGCTGTTCTTTCACCCTTAACGAAAAAATACCAGCGTGGAGTCTCCCTAAAGTCATTTTTATGCACTGTAGTTTTACTTTTTTTCTACTGTTTGTTTTTCTCAACAAAGGCCTTTTACATCCAGAAATATCTTTTTATGAGCAACAAAGATTTCTCTCAGTATTTAATTTAATTTCAATGTTTTATTTATACCGTGACCGCACATAATCTGAATGTCAAATGATTTAGGATAATTATGTAATTTATAGTTCCACTCGTTCATATGGACTGTGGTCCATTTTGCCTTCTCTTGTTGATTTGTTTTGTACAGCATTGGTTTTGATTAAATTAGATCAGCTTTTTTTATTTAATTAAATGACATGACTGCATTTGTTAGAAATATTCCTCCCAAGAATTATGAACTTCAGAGAGAGAAAGGTTACTTTTTAATGTAAAAGAGTATTTAACAACATATGAGAGGGAGATTATGTTTTATACATGAACTGGTGCCTGTTGAATAAATGTTTTTTTCCAGACCTCTGACTCCTCTCACAGTTTTCCACTGATACTTAGATAATGCATTTTCCAGTGTTTAACCTGAGCAAGGTTTTATTGTGTTGACGGTCTAGATTCACTGTGGATCCTGTCACACCAGTTTTACATGAGCAGTGCATTTAGTGAGGGTTTTAGGTTGCAGTCTTACATACTTACTTACTTATTCATTTGGCTGACTCTTTTGTCCAAAGTGACTTACAATACATCAATTATTACAAGGACCTGTCTCTCCGGAGCAACTCAGAGGACACATCGGTGACAGCCAGCCATTACATTACATTACATTACATTAAACAATATATTGTACAGAATATCTGACAGTTAGGGATATATTCATCAGTTAATTTATTCTGTAAATGTGAACCTTAATTAACCTCAACCTTCAACCTAAATTTATATTAAATTATTGTGCATGTTTTATTCATACTGAAATTCATGATGTGTTGGTGTGAATAACTGCCCTTTAAAGCGTCACTTAATGGCACTGTACCATGACACATCACACTTTCCATTCGGATGAAGTGATGAAGTCACTTAAGATGCCAGAGGGTGACTGTTTGGCCTGACACATTGCTGGGTGACCGGCTTTAAGAGCACATCGCATGTAAGAGCTTTAAGAGCACATCGCTCGTAAACATGAGGGCCGCATTTTAAACACCCTCCATGCCAGTCTTGGACACAGATCATGACGCTAATGGCTGCCAGTCATGCCAGTCGACGACGACGCCAATGCTGACATCCTTAAACTTCAGTGGATCTCAGCGCCACTCCGAGAGGGCCTATAAAACAGCCTCTGAGGGCCCGAATGGCTTTGTTTTCCGAAGCGTGCCTTCTTGGGCAAGGTCTGCCACCCTGGAGGCTGGCACTGTGGTTTCACGACAACGGCAACCACATCACACTTACTGTTTGACCCCACACCTCCTCATATGGGTTTGCTCTCTGCTTGTGGAGAGAAAGGCAGGGCTGCCAAAGCCGTCTCCTTTAATCTCATCATGTTTTCATTTCAGAAAAATGTTGTGGATTTCTTTTATGGTGCTGTTGCCTACAGTGAGGTGGTTAGAGAGATGACAACTTATTGTGTGTCCTTGTGGGTCAGTTTGACGGAGTACCGTCACTACAGTTGAGTATGCGCTTTGACTGCCACACCAACGGGCCTGGCTCTTTGGCCTTTCGGTCAAGCTGCAGGTTTAGTGCCCCCGAGTCCCGGGTTCAAGACTGGGTGGGGTCACTGCTCTCTCCCTTCACTACATATGGTGTTAGAAGTTGGGATGGCTTGCCGTGAGGTCATCGGAAGCTTGCCCAATGTGTAAGCCGTATAAGGGACCCCCAGGATAGGAGGGTGAGGGATCCCAGAGATGGGTGAAGCACGTGCGGGATGGGAGAAGTACGGCTGGTGGTTGCACGAGGGACGCCAGTGTGCGTGAAGTGCATGGGCAAGCTTCCCGAAGGGGAGGGCAGTGTGATGGAGTACCGTCACTACAGTTGAGTATGCGCTCTGACTGCCATACCAACGGGCCTGGCTCTTTGGCGTTGCGGTCAAGCTGCAGGTTTAGTGCCTGCTCTCTCCCTTCGGTACAGTCAGTTTGATGATGGTGGCAGACACAGCCTGATTATAAATCCTGGCTCAAACACCACCTGTGCTGAGATGGATGTAAAATGGAAGTTTCTGCCAGTCTCATCCTTTATGCCTCTGAGGAACTCTAAATCACCTGCTTTTTTTATTCCAGTTTATTATGGATTGGCTGCTTTGTTTTCAGTCTCTGTCTATCAGCTTTTGCTGACCATGATACACTGTGTTTGGACACCAAATGTGGAGTTTTCTGCGATGTGTGTGTGTGTGTGTGTGTGTGTGTTGTGCACGTCCACCCAGTCAGAGCACACCACTGTGTGTTGTCATTAGGAGAGAGGCCTATGATTACGGGACATATTTAAGTGCGGTCACGGGTAAATGAAGGTTGTGGAGTCGTTTCATGATGCGTGGTCCTTGTCTAAATATAGCCGTGACTTTATATAAGCGGTGGACCCCATCCTGTGGCTGATTATTGGGGCGACATGTGCGAGCCACATTCGGGGGAAGTTAGTCCGTTTCCTCCTGGTTTGTGTTCCCTTTCAAAGCAGCCTCGGCAAGTCCACCACTTGAAAAAGGGTCGGGGTGCGTTAAAACACGTGCCGTGATTACAGCCGATGCAGGCGCAAGATGTGAAGGAGCGGCACTCAGAAGTAGGCTAGGTGCGGCAGAGAGCGGGGCTGTGTGCGTTGACTAATTAAATGCGACTTAATCTCGTAGCTCTGGCGTGCTCAAAGGGCTTTCCGTGGCCGCAGACTTCAAACAGTCGTCTGGCACACATCTCCCCCGCTACCCGCGAGAGGTTAGCAGCTGTGCACACCTATGATTTCTCTGCTTAAAGGTGCAACAGGCTGCCCTGGCGTCATGAGACTACTTTTAAAAAATGCCACTATTTTTGACACAAGTGTTCTGTCTGACATTTTGACAAACCTGGTTTAGATGCTGGATAATCCAGAGAAATTTTAAAGCGGTTTACAATAGTCATTTTCAGAGGACACATATTACCTCTGGCCTTTCACCAGACAGTTGTGAAGCTATTTTAGCTTTAAAGTCGTATCTCTTGTTTAATTTAGTTGCACGTGATAACATTTATAATTATCATGTTTAACGCTATAACAACAATAATTCACATTTTAAAGTAATTATAGTTTTAGAATGTCATTATGACATGATCATTACAATCCCTTCTCTGATACCTCACCTTTTCTGAAGCTAGCAGTTTTGATCAGATTCTTGGACAGTGATTCACATTCAAAGCTGTAAATGCCCAATCATGAGTAACATTGTAGCGGTTCTCCTTTGTAAACACATGGTTATGTGGTCAAAGGCTGTTCCATAGTCATAGCTAGTAGACATTGTAAAAATGGATGTGATGTGCAATGGCTTAGGCAATAGAATAGTCATGATGGGTCATGACCAAGGGTCATCAAGGCAGTGAACACGTCTTATGTAAACACACTCACAACCCCCACACACACACACAAATTTTTCACATACAGAGAAATATACATTCATATGGAATATGTCATTTAAGTGAAATATTTTTGTCTCTTTCTCACACACACTCACAGAGACACACACACACACGCACACTAAATTGTAAGACACAGAGTGAGGTTCTTGTAGTCCAGTTTGACTCTCTGATGCACTTTCAGCCCGTGTCCTCTGTCTGTAATCAATGAGGCTGTTCCGCCAACATCAAAGCGCCCCCTCCTCCGACCATTCGTGATTGATCACTAATGCACTCCCCCTCCTGCCACCTCACTCACCTCTTAGATTCCACAGACTGAATTGTGCACATATACTGTCTGTCGGCATTCATATAATACTCTGGTTTACAGTAGCAGTATATATACACTGGTTTACAGTAGCTAGAGACAGTCAGTTTCACAGACTGATGTGCAAACAATAGATAGATAAATTGTGTCTGACAAATAGGTTTATAACTAGATAGAATGACAGATAGATAGATAGATAGATAGATAGATAGATAGATAGATAGATAGATAGATAGATAAAAAGATAGTGACTAGATGACTAGATAGTATTGTGTCCAATAGATAGTAGTATTATGTCATGATCATAGACATATTGTGTCATGATTGCCGTTTTCACTTAGCTGTACTGCATCATCATCACACATTGATCATTACCACGTGAGACCTCTAACATAAACTGATGCCAGCTTTATAAATTAAACTAGTGAACTCCAAAGCTTTTCGTGTGAATTGCTATTTTTATTTTCTTTCATGTGGCTTCTCTGTTGGAGATTTCACAGAGATCTTGCTCTTATTTGTTTTGCTGATTGGATGACAATTAAATATGCATTGCTTAATGTCATTCTGTCCAAAGGGTTTGGTCAGAGAGACACTTTAAATTCACTGTGGACATACAAGTTTTGGGAAAAGTCTACACATCTGTGTGAAAGCGTTTCCTCACAACAAGAGATGGTAGAGAGAGTTGCTGTTTCTTTTAACTCAGTCTTTAAAGGCTTCTTTTTTTGGTGAAAACTTTACAATGGAGAAAAGTGTTTGCTATTTCACTTAAATGTTCATTCATATTTTACTTATTATGTCTTTTATTATTCCTTATCACCCGGAGCGATGAAATTTACGGTCCCACCCTAAAATCTGAACCGGATCCGGGGCTGACCTGCCTGCACCCAGGGCCAGTGGAGTCCTGTTCACATCGTGTGACTCACCCGAAGCGTCCTCTCAGCCTGCACAAAAGCCATGCTTTCATTTCTGTCTGAGAGTTTGAAATCCCCTTTCGACTCAGCCTGTGAAATTTAATGAGACGTGATTTTGTTGCAAATGATATTTATGTACACACTGATTTTTGTTAGGTTTTCTTGGGGTTTACTTCAAAGCATCCATTACAAACAACCCAAGTCACATGCCTAAATGACTTAATGTCTCCCGTCAACAAAGTTCAAGACAATGTCTTTTTCAAAACATAAACCGAAGCATATAAATATTTTAACTTACTTGTAAGAAGTGCCACAAGAGTAAACAAATATTTGCAATTTGGATCAATATTAGGTTTGTAAAATATGCACAATACTTTTTATTTTGGACTAGAAGGAAAAAGGCACAAGAAAAAAACTTTTCACAGAGTTTGCTCTGTTTCCCCTACTTCCTGTGTCTCCATATCGGAGCTGTCCATCACTAGAGCAGTCCATCTGAGCTCCATTCTAAGTCTGGCCCCCTATAGAACACGCAGTGCAGGGGTCAGAGGCCGCGTGTTCAGCCTGTAGCTTAGGGGATGTTAGCAGTGGGGGCCGCCATTGTGCTCTGCCGTGCTCCTCTTGTGCCCCTGTCTTGTTCCCCATAAAGTGACTGAGGGCCGGGGGCCCCGGAAGGTTAGGGGGGGCACCCGAATCACACAGGGGGGTTAAAGAGCCTTGCTACAAAACAGTGACACAGCCCATCCACACACCATTAGGGCTGGCCTCACAATGTTTGCATCAGAGGAAGAAGGCACTCTGAGGGGTTATAAGCCCATTATGATGAACACCCAGTGTTTTGGTGTTTCTTAAAGATATTTTGCAACAATACACTGTCCCAATATCAGAATGCAGATTGTGTGTGTGTGTGTGTGTGTGTGTGTGTGTTTGCATTCAACAGACTCCATCCTATCTCTGTAAATGAACAAACAAAGGGGTGCCATACACCATATCAAGACCATGGGATGCTCACTGCTGTCAGATGTTAAGGGTGCATTTGATTGGCTGTTCAGTTCAAATGTCAGCCTTTTCATGAGGATCATAGACTATAGGACTGAGGATTTGCTCTCTATTCAGTCTACTGTTAGACAGTCTCTCTGTCCGTACATGTCTGTCCGGCTGTAAATCTGACTCTCAGGCAAGGACAGAAGCCTCAGCCAATTTGAAAAGGCGGTGGTAGGGGCATATTGAGTCACAAATATAAAATAACCCAGTGGCAATGCATGTTGTATGATATTTGAATGTTTTCTTTATTGTCATATGCAATTGAAAACAGATTGCAGCAGTTGCAAAACAGTTGCACCATACAATGAAATTCTTAATTTGCTAATCCTCCAGCAACACACAACATTAAACATAAAAAGACTTAAAAATAGAATATGTACATATACACTTACTTGTGCATATATGAATTGCTTAATGTAAACAAGTTTATTCATTTACGTAATTGTGCAATTATTATTATTAGTTTATACATTTACTATTGTGTCAAAATGCATTGTGCATATAACATAAATTTAGCACATAGAGCATGAGTGTTTAACATAGGAAACACTTTAAAGATTTCAGCTCCAGTTTATTGTTTTCATTTTGAAATATGGTGCTGTCACCAGTTGCTATTGCCTTGTATTCTTAGCAGTGATTAATGCTGCTCCCGTCTTCCATTCCCTCAGCATAGCATCTGAAACTCCTATAGTTTAAGAGTGTTCCTCATCTGTGCCCATACGCGAGAGTCGGATGTATGCATTTGCATTTGGATTCGGCCCTCTTGAGACGCACCACAAGGGCAGCACATGTACATCTTGCTGAAGGTTTTAGACATGGGATAATAGGTTTGTTTTTGTCAGCTAACACATGCCAGATTTTGATGTGAACTGTTTGTGTCACAGCTGACAGGGAACACAGCAATGGATCATGGGAGAGAGGTCTGATTTATAGCTTAGCACCACATTCTTTAAGGCTTTAATGACCCCCATGAGTTATCACCCATATCACCAACTTTAAAAAGTTACTTAAATACTGGATTTGTAATCACCATCCAGACTGTGAGAGAGAGCTTTGTCTGAGGAATCACATCACCTTATGACACTGATTCAGAACCTGCATCCTCTGGATCTCAGAGTAGCCCTACTGTAGTAATTTCGGTCCAAAGGAGTTAGCTGGAGCTTATGTTGTGGCAATAATGTTTTCTTTTTTTAAGCCAACACACTGCACGAGAAAAAAAAACTTACATTTATGGAACTCTTAAGTCTGCGTCAGTGTGCAAAATATCTTTCTGCTGATGAACTATAAGATTAGTACGACCTGATGAAGATTTAAAGTCACCCCACCCTTTGCATTCAAAACTGTATCCGACAAATTCCCTGCTTTCTCAAGTCCCCGTTAACCCAACCCTCTAGCCACCGGAGAACGGGCGTTTTTTTCGGTCTGCACATGCTCAGTCGAAGGAGTGGCGAGGGTCCAGTTCCCATCTCCTCTGTGCGGCCTGTGTACGTATGGACCATGGACGAGAGCTACAAATACTGATGTAGCCTACCCGCAAGCGATGGTCTCATGGAGCTTGTCAAAGCGGCAGTGTTTAATTTGTGTTTGACTCCACAATGCACTTTAGGATTTCAATAAGATGTATGTGTGTTTTGAGATAATCATTTTTCTTCAAGCTCTCAACTTCAACTATTTCGCCCATGCTCAGGGTAAGTCCGATCTACAGTAGTTTTGTTCTCTTGCTGAGCCGCCGCTTTAGTTGCAATATTTCTTTTGTATGCATTTTTACGGTTGTAATGGAGTTATTACACAAACATGTTCACATTTTATAACTCATTATTAACAACAGGGAGTCTTTTAGCTCGTAAGAGTGAGCTACATCCGCTGTGATTGATTTTGGTGCGTGTAGCGGAGATAACTTGTTGCTTCAGCCTCGCATCCTGCTCACTCTCGTAACATGTCCTCTAAGTCGTGTGATTCACAACGTTAACTAATTTTTTTCTTTCTCTGCATGTCGTTGTAACAAATGGTGTAGGCCTATTAGTAGCAGTGGTCGCAATAATCAACTTTATACGTCAACAGCAAGCAACATTTTTATCACGGTTTTTGACAACTGGAGTGGTAGCCTAACTCGTGAAAATTCTGCAAGCGATATTTTGAAAAGGTTATCTCACGAACAACTCTAGTTGTCTAGAGCTGTTGATTTGTAGTAGGCTAACTTTATCGCGCCCAGTATTTAAAGATCAAAACCAGCATCTCTCATGATAGGTTAAGTTTCTCCTGGGTGATGCATGAAGACTTCACAGCATCTAGTCATGCGCAATCGGAGTTGGTTACTCGCAAAACAAAATTCATAATAAAACTGTCCATTAGGCTATGTTTTAGACAAAAGCGCAGTTTAGTGTAACATACTGTCCCTTTTCATAGTGACAATAGCAGCTTCGTGTTAACATGTGGCAGTGTCTCCACGCACATTTGTTTGCGCTGGCTATTGTTAGCAGTTCGCTCATAGCCATTTGATGGCCATTACTTAACCATTTGTTAAAGTGCGAGGCCACTAGCGGCGCAAGATAAATAACGAAAACCTCGATGGTCATTACTTCATATTTTGATGGGAATTTCTAACTAACATCTGCAGGGAAGGTTGGGGTGTTTTCTACGACATTAGCATCTGGACTGATGGGCGCTTTGAAGTTGTTTGTCCACACGGACATGGATGTGGATTACTATGCGTAAATATCCCTCTACAGTTACTGACACAAGACATCTGTCACAGTGGGCTGGCGAAGGGCACGTTTAAGTCGGGCTTGGTTCTGCGTGTTCGGCTAATTGCCTTGTTTGAAAGAAAATAATAATTAAAAAAAATGCACACTGCCCTAATGAATCAATTAAGTAATTGTGTTGTTTTAAAGGAATATAATAATCTTAATTGACACACAGTCATGTGTTTAGGCCAATCTTTGGATTTTCTCATTTATGAAGTAATACATTTTGTGAAATCCACGCAGGTAATCACATCTCGGCTGGCCGGGGTGCATATGTTGATGTAGTTACCTACTTTGGCTTTCTGAGGGGAAAGCATCTGCGACCAATTTAACTTCCCTAAAGTGCGCAGGGAAAGAAAATAGGGGCTGTAGTCCACGGCTCGGATCAAATTCATGACATCTTTACCTGACATTTTGCGTGCAGCGGCGAGCCTTTAAAGTGTAAAACCTTGACTTTCTTTGTCACAGCGCCATATACATGTACAGTCTTAAAGGCCAGGCTATTTTAGAACACAGATCTGTCGCTTATAGGAACATATAGGAGTAAGTAGCTCACAGTGGTGGTGAGAGTAATGTCATATGTTCATGTTGTAGGCTATATCATGTGTTCTCTGGCATCAGAGCTGTTGGCTGCCTGGTCATTTTTTTTTAAGACTTAATATAAAAATGTTCATGTGTAGGCTCTATTTGCTTTCATGTTCTTATGTAAAACGTTTTGTTTGCAACATTATGAAAATACTTGTATGGCCTATAGGCAATGTTTTTTCAAGGACGGTACAACTTTTTCATTACACAGTTGTAGTAGGCATAGGAAGTCTTTCTTTTGCCTCATTTATTAAACAGTTATTAAACATTAAAAGCTGAACTATACTTGAAATACTTTTTAAGCCATCCTATACTTTTCGATGAGCCAGTGGTAGATCGGGACAGGCTTATGAGCATAGTCCTTTATTTTTCATCTTGAGATGTCATTGTAAATTAACTCAGTGCTGGTGTTTAAAGTCATCATATGAATGGACAGGATCAGAACTATCACCGATGCAATGCAGAAGGGTGCTTTCCTTGTCTCAACCCCTGCCAACTGCAACTGGCCACTCTCTACATCCCATAGCCCCTGAGTCATGGTAGCTGCATCATTAAGTATGGTATATGTATGGTGTATTGAGTAACAAAAGCTAACTACTGCATCCTTGTAATGATAGTAAAAGTAGGGTTAAGGATATGTAAGTAGAGAGTTTCACACTGCCGTAATCTGAATAATTAGTATGTAGTATGTAAGTTAATAATACATTGTTATACTATGTTATAGTATATAGATATAGATTGTGTGCCACTCCCTACACCCCTCCATATCCTTCCTGTACCTGAACATGTGTGCTGCATTGCAGTTAGTTGGCTCGCAGCTGTCCCTCTGTTCTCTGGTGCTGCTGCTTTCTTCCTCTTCTCTGTTCCTCAGTGCTGTTGCTCTGTGTTTATGAGAATTGAGCACTGTGTGATGTGATTGCCAGGGCACTCAGGGTGTGTGTGTGTGTGTGTGTATAGATAGATAGATAGATAGATAGATAGATAGATATATACTTTATTGATCCCCAAGGGAAATTCAAGAAATTCAAGTGTGTGCATGTGTGTGTGTGTGTGGAGGGCCTGATGCTGGTCAGGAGCTGCAAACACGCATGTGCACACACACACACACATACACACACACAGAGGGTAGATGTCTATCTGGAGATGCGTACACCTGGGCTGCACATGTGGTCTATGTGTTCATAACCAGAGAGACAGGTTACGACAATTTGGCCTGTAGGTTCAAGTTTAGCTGCACTTTTCTCAGTCTCTTAGTATGACATACACATTAGTGCATACACAAGAAGACACACTCACCACCACTCACTCACACACACACACACACACACACACACACACACACACACACACACACACACACACACACACACAGAGAGACTCTCACACACATTATTAGAACACATGCAAGATGGCACACACACGCACACACACAGCGTACAAACTTTTAAACAGTTCCAGAAGTTGGAGAAAAACAATGCCTGAGCTCCCAGTGCTGGTAGTCTTAAAAGTGGAGCCTTTATACTGCAGGGCTTTTCTGGGGAAATTAAAATGACATTCTATATCAGTGCCATCTTATGAATGAAATTAAAATA
>NC_063204.1:24384082-24416582 GCF_017589495.1 Alosa alosa
AACGTTATGACATTATGGAAATGCGGTTTTAAGTTAACAGAAATAATATAGTTTAATTTAAGAAATGTCATACTTACCTTAATTACCCTGAGCAGTATGTTACCTGTACGTACTTACCTGATTACCTGTCACATGGTAGTAGACACACCCCTTTCACGTGCCTGTGGTAAATGGTGGCTTTAATTAAGCCATTCACAAAGTGTGCAATGGGTTAGATGGCAAGACGGTACAGTTTTCAGACCGCAAACTACCGCAAACTACCGCAAATCATCGCTTTAGTTTTTCCTTTGTTTTCATAATTTGTCCATCCGTAATTTAGCAAGATAAACTGTAGGTTTTACATATTTTAAGCTCTTTATTATATTTTTAAAAAGCTGCCATGCTATCAAAAGCTTTATATGTATTTTCTTTCTCTTTCCAGTTTTTTCCCCCCGTGTTTTCATGATTGACTGAGAAGTTGATGGTCATATACAGTTAGGAACAAAATGATTCATACCCCTGGCAAATATTGATTTTATTTTCTCTTGACCAATGTGTTTGTTCTGACTGGAAATGACACTGTCACATGCCACAATGATTCTGTATCGCACCTTTTTTAACAGCAGTCTGGGTTTTGAGGCAGGAACGATTATTTGCCATCCCTCTGGCTGTGTAATGAAATGCACACTGTCATAATCCAAAGGTAATTTGACTGGTGCCTAGCCATATCTTTCATTCAAAAGCACTGAACATGTGAAATAAATCATTCAGAGGAAAAGCAACACATTTGAATTTAAATGAAATGAAAGCTGATCTGAACGAGCGGGAATGTTTTTATTATTTAGGAAGGTTCTGGACTAAGAGGGTTGTGGTCTATCCTGTTATGTTTCTGGTCTACTGTAACACTCCTCACCTGTCACCTCATAGGCCCAGCAAGAGCCTCACATCTGCCTACAAGCTGTGCTCTACAGTCTGCTCTCTCTCTGTCTCTCTCTCTCTATCTATCTCTCTTTCTTTTTCTCTCTTTCTTTTCTTCCCTCTCTCCTCTCTATTTCTTTCACCCTGTCTCCCTCACTGTGTGTCTATCTCTATTAGTCTTACATATCTGTCTCTTTTTTCCACTGTCAATGTCATATTGGTTTCACCATGTTATTGTTGCTGTTGTCAGGAATCAGTGATATGATTCAGATGATTCTGTCATGATGAGTTAGTCAGGCTGTAGCTGGCTGGCCTATATATGTAGTCAGTGCCAAACTCTCGCACCAGATTTACCCCGGGCTCTGAGTGATGCCCTGAACCGGTCCAGACAACATACACCAGAACCGAGCTACAGCCGGATCAGCTTCTCTGGGTTTGTACCGAATCATATTTGTCCGCCCAGAATGCACCAGACTCTGGGTGCCACCCTGATCTGGTCCAGACATGTACCATAACTGGGCTGCAGCAGAGTCGGCTTCTCTTCCGGTTTTTGCGGCGAACCTTATGCCGGGCCCCCGCGGGCCCCTGGCGTGAGGCGACCTGAGGGGCGTTGGGGCCGAGCCGTGTGTAACTGTCACTGTGGATTAAGGCGCCCCCAGTGGGAAGAGAGTGTGTGGTTCACTGGGCAATTTCTCCCCACTGCCCAGTGTAAACCTGAATGGCCACGCTCCCCGCCAGCACGCGCTGGGCCCCTCCAGAGGAACCTCGCAAGAGCACGGGCGCTGCTGGTGCTGTCAGCGCTGGGCCCCTCCAGAGGAACCTCGCAAGAGCACGGGCGCTGCTGGTGCTGTTAGCGTGGTCCTCGTTGTTGCTTTTGTTGCTTTTGTTGTCACAGGGTGCACACAGTGGGTCACTCCAACAGACAAACTCTTTCTCTCTGTTTTTCTCTCTCTTTTTCTCTCACACACACACACACACACACACACACACATACATACACACACACAATACACATGAAAACGCAAGCACACGACCGGGGGCACAGGGCCATTGCCATGGCTTTTATCAGTGTCCCTGGCCACAGTAATTTGTTTGCCCCCTCGTCTGAATGTCTTGAGCTCCATGTGGAGTTGCAGAGAGCACAATGGAATACGGGACAAGTGTATGGGGAGAGAGAGGGGTGGAGAGAGAGAGAGGGAGAGAGAGGAAGGGAGAGAGAGGGGTGGATAGAGAGAGAGGGGAGAGCTTTGGGGTTTCTCTGACCGGGTTTGAATGGTCTGCTGCACCTTCAATTGTGCCATTAAAATGGCAGCTCGTTAGGGGTTAGGGGCTCGTCCCCAGCAACAGCCACAGAGAGGCCATAGCAGAACTCCTCACCCCTACTCCACACACACACACACACACACACACACACACAGAGAGATGTGCGCGCGCGCGCACACACACACCAGTGTTTCCCACAGAATTTAATTCCATTTGTGGTGGTAGGTTTGCAGAATTAACTGGAATGCAAAAGTTTTTAACAAATTAGCACAGCAGGGTTATGATGCTAACCCGATTTAAGCACAATTTAGCCTTCTAGTCATCTTCTATGCCTTGCAGGATTATTAATGTTGCCTTTAAACATGCATGTAGGTTCGTTGAGAGACAGAGAAACAAGGAGAGGCTTTACAAAGGTGCACATAACTCTACAATAAAAGAATTCCATCCAATTGAAATAGTATGACATTGATAATCATTGTGTGGTGGTCAATGTTGATATTGTGGTGGGCCGCTACAAATAAGTCAATGTATGGGAAACACTGCACACACACGCACACGCACACACACACACACACACACACACACACACACACACACACACACACATACACTCACTGCCTCCTCCTCACTGATGTGTCCTCGGATGCTTAAAGGCCCCCTGCTGCTACTGTAGCTCCTCTGGCTAAACCATGCTAATGCTAACGCAGTGTGACTAAATGGAGAATCTGAGCCACATTTGCCTCTCCTCTTGCACATAGCTTACTAAAAGGACTGCCTGTCATTAGCACTGATGACTCAGCCTTGTGTCATGCTAGCTTAGCGTAAATCAAGTCTGAAATGGAGCTGAAGAAAGGGAGAGTTCTCCTGCACACAATTCCCCTACGTACTGTATCAGAATAGTATGCAGCAGGTCCCATTGCACAGGAGTCAATTTGTCTGGGCTGTTTGAGCAAGAATATGAAAAGGCTGTTTTTATAAATTACACAAGAGAGGCTTGATGGTCTCTACCCTAGTCTGGTCCGTGTCCTCCTCCATGTCACCAGGAGTGCTGAAAGCTGACCAGTAAAGACCAGTGGAGTCTCGGTACCGAGGTCTGCTCTTGCTTACGAAGGCCCTCTTTAAGCTCAAATGGAATCCAGAACCCCATGGTAGCAAATGGGGCAGCACAGTTCTATGGCCCCATATTGTAAACTCACGTCCTCTCTTCTTCTCTCCCCCTCTCTGTGTCTCCCTCTTTCTTTCCCTCTATTTTTCTTCCTCTCTCTCTCCCTTCCTCTTATTGGTTCATGCCCACCTTCCCTTGCTCCTTTCCTCCTCCCCTCCTCTATGGTCTGGTTCTCATTCGCGTTTGATCAGCTTCGTCGGGGTTGTCAAGTGCCCACCCTTTTAAGTTGGCTTCAGTTCCTTCCCGGAACAGCCCACCCCCCTCATCTCCAGGACATCACGTGTGCTTTCACATGCACCCCAGAACCGTGCACGCACGCACACACACACACACACACACACACACACACACACACACACACACATACACACACACCTACTCACACACTCACGCACACAGGCACTAGGTGTAATGTGTCCCTCCTGATGCACAGAACTTTACCGTGTGAAGTACCCTCTCTGGTCAATGCTAGGGAGGGAGGCTCAGTAAGGGTGTGTGTGTGGGGAGGTCGCTATTCCCAAAAGACACGGTTCTGGGGCTCTGGGGGTTCTGGGGGGGGGGGGCATGAGAGGGTGAGTAGGGTGGAAGTTGAGGAGGGAGAATGGGGGCTAGAGAGCCTGAGAGAGTGGGAATGCCTTTGATGTGGCTTGTGGGTGGCATTACTGCTATTCTTCTGGAAACAGGGACACGGTAGCAGCAAAGCGCTAACTGCTAGCACATGTGGCCCCGGCTCTGTTGAGACGCTCTGAGACCCAATAAGGGTTTCAGGACTCAGGGTTCTTTGGGGCAAACACACAAACCCTGTCACCTGGCCAAGAGATGATAGCTACAACAACAACAAGCATTGGGGGAGTCACCGTCCAGCGCCATCGCAGTCTGTTACCCTTTAACAGCAAACCTTTACCTCTCCAAGAAAACATTCCCCCTTCACCTTGTTCCTGATGCTTCTTTGAAAATATTGACCCAATATGACAGGCTTCTTCAGATAATGATTGTATAGATTCTGGGATGCTAACATCCTTCTTCTTATACATTTCCTGAATGTTTTGCTTAGGGTGGATAAAAAAGCACATCACATCACTGTTCTAAAAGGTTAAACCCAGAATGCTGTAGGTGTTACAAAACAGCCGAGTATGTGTAAAAGGATGACCTTTTCTGAGGGGAACTGAGCTGACCATCGCAGCTTCTATAATAGCATGCGGCATGTGAAATCCTGTTGGGTCAACACTTGGTTTTCTTCCCCCTCAGGAACTTAAGTTTTTTTTTTCAAAACTCAGTAACCTTTTCAGGAACTCGAGAACTTTTTCAGCAACACAAGCATTAAATGGTTCATTGGCTTGGCATACCACAAAGCAGCACTAGAAAGCGGCAGAGAAAAAAACAACATTAAAAGAGAAACATGAACACAAAACCATAAATCACAGCACTTCAAATAGCTCATAGAGAGTCGCTTATTCCCAGCATGTATAATATTCCTTGCTTTTTCAGACCGGTGGGGAAACAAGACAAATATTTTTGATCCTCTTATCTGCCAGACTTTTATTTGATCTCGTCATGGACTAACAGTAAAGTTAACTAACAAAGATATGACAAACAATGAAAACACAAAAGAAAGCAACGAAGACGCCTTGTATTCACATTCAGATGTTTCTTTTCTAGTTTCCCTCAGATGTCATCACAGACAGATGTTTTTGCAGACACCACACACCCATACACACTGTACACGAAAACACACATACATACACTCACACACACACACACCCACACACACAGTGTGTACAAGGCTTCATTTACACACAAATACAAACACACACACACACACACACACACACACACAGTGTGTACAATGCTTAATTTACACACATACACACACACACACACAGTGTGTACACTGCTTCATTTACACACACACACACACACACACACACACACACACACACACACACACACACACACACACACACACACACACACACACAAGGCTTCATTTTAAAAACACAGATAGTGGTTACCCAGGGTGGGTACATGTGGCAGTAGTGGAAAGTTACTCTGGGGCAGATTCTCTGCTCTCTGACTTTGAAGACGTTCCAAAGCATGCCAACGTGAGAGCAGGGGGAGTCTGTGTTATTATGTGAGCCAACAGGCAAAGATGTCAGATCACATGCTGGAGAACCAATAGGGCCGGTCTCAAACAATCCATGCACTTCCATAGTCTAGAGAAG
Organism: Alosa alosa; assembly: GCF_017589495.1. Classification (NCBI taxonomy): domain Eukaryota; kingdom Metazoa; phylum Chordata; class Actinopteri; order Clupeiformes; family Clupeidae; genus Alosa; species Alosa alosa. The sequence continues at coordinate 24,389,630 of NC_063204.1, forward strand.
GACATCGGTTGATAAAGCACTCCCAAATCATGTCATATGCATGTGGAAACTATGCAGCTCCCATCTTCTGTTTCCTTTGTAGTTTCTTGCAAGTTTCTTGAACCGTGGCGAAACTGCGTCTGATGTGGTCAGATTTGGCACCCTGAGAACATCCTCTCCCTTATCACTTCCTGTCTGTATGTCTTAGTGTGTCTGACTCACACTGTGCGTCTGTGTTTACTCACAAGTTTTACACCCTCGTAAGGGCGCACACTCTCACAGACGCCTGGAAACCATCAGGAACCCCGCCGTTCTCTCGCTAAGAGGGCCCAAAAATGTAACAGTTGCAAAAGAAATATCCTCAGCGATAGCGAAGTAGCCTTGTCAAAACCATGTGAAGTTGGATGACAGTCCAGAACACCATGGACTCTGACTGTGAAACACAAGTATGTCAAGCATTCAAGGACGGTCCCAGTTAAAAGGGCATTTCTAAGATAAGCATGTAGCCTGGAACCTTTCTTTTGCGAAGCTAACCCAAACATTCATTGATACAAGGGCCAGCTGGTTGGGGCTGTGTGCTATGTCATTGCTCTATGGTCTACGACCTTTATGAGCGGAGGGAGAGAGATTGAAATATGATCTGTTGCTTCATAACTATTTTCTGCTGAATGTCTTTTGAATGCTGTGGCAGTAGAGATAAATGCATTTGTGGTGGCATGAAAAGCTTAATGAAATAAAAAAAGAGAGAGGGGGGAGAGAGGGAGAGAGAGAGAGAGGGGTGACACAAGAGGGGTTACCAGAGTGATGGAGCGAAATGGAGAGAAAGACTGAGTGACAGAAAGCACTAGACAGAGAAAAAGAGAGAGAAGTAGAGAAGGGGAGGATGACAGAGAAAGAGACGGTGAGAGGGAGAAAGTGCTAGAAAGAGGGAGATAGACATGGGGAGAGAGAGAGAGAGAGAGAGATAGAGAAGTGGGGAGAGAGGGAAAGAAAGCTCCTCTGGTTATTTTCATGTCCAGTTGATTGCCTGGAGCCTCCCCAGTCCACTCTCAGAGAGCCAGAGGAGACGAGACTCAGAAAGTGGGAGAGACGTCTAGGCGCTCCTGTTGTCATGGTGCGCTCCGGTGACTAACTCCAGACGTCTCTAAGACACGTTACAGACACCCTCAGCTAGGCACTTAGCGCCCTGCACCCCTTGCCCCCACACACACACACACACACCCTGCTCTCCTCAACCCCCCCCACTACATTCGTTTCATCTGCAGAGATCGCCCAGAACCGCTGACTGTTTGTTGTTCTACTTTAGCACATCTCCCGATGCACACATGACATTTACAAGATGGAGAGGAGAGGACAAGAAAAAGGGGAGAGTTGTGTGTGTGTGTGGGGGTGTGCGGAGGCAGATCGAATCATGTCGCGCTGATGAAAGGACGAGGCTTCGGATCAGGCGGAGATGGACGAGGACGACGGTCGAGCTGAGATGAAAGGCTGCGGGTCGACATGGTTCCTCTAATGATGATATTTTCCCGAGGAGCATAAACAGATGATAATGTGCTTTTTCTCGAAATGGCCGCCGCGTTTTGAGAGAGTTACAGGGCAGCCACTGACTTGGTCAGCCACAAATATGCTTCACGATGGCCACAGTGTCATTTCTTATTCCCATGTGGTAGTGCATGACGCTCATTGTTCTTCTGGCATGGCTGTGCTAGAAAGTAGAAAGTGGTGTTTGTGATTGTGTGTGTGTGTGTGTGTGTGTGTGTGTGTGTGTGTGTGTGTGTGTGTGTGTGTGTGTGTGTGTGGGTGTGTGTGTGTGTCAAGCATATAATCGTAGCCTTGTTTTGGTGAAGTTAGTCATGAAGAAACCCATTATTGACAAAGCTTTTAAGTTGCACAGAAATCTATTTCCATGCACCAGCGTTGCTCAACAGAGCTGGCCAGGCAACTTAAAAGAGGCTTGAGATCAGATTTGTCTCTTGTACCTAGACCGTGACGTTTCATTTGCACAGAATGCGAGAACCAGTAGCCCTGAACCGACACTTGCGTACGGAAAGATTAGGTTCAGCCTTGCTTTGCTGCTCAGGAAGAATAATGAACAAGTGCAGATTGTGCTATGCGTGCAATACCTGCATTAGCTCAATGGGCTACAGGCATGGATTTGAATATAAACCATACCTGAGATTGCTCAGGATGAGGTGGAATCTACAGACTGCCTGTCTATCTAGCTGCAGACTATGCCTCCTGCCTTCTGCCTTATAGGTGATGCGACGCGGTGTGTAGAAGGATGCTCCATGCGTGAGGGTGCAATCCTTGCATCCGTCAGATCTACAAAGGAAAATTTCAGTTTTGTTCTGTATAGTGACTGAAGTCAAGCCAATCAAATTGACACTTTTCTGTCTCCTTGTCTCTCCCTGGGTGTGTGTTTGTGTGTCGGTGTGTTTGTTTGTTTATTTCATAGATCCTATGTGCTGCAACCATGCTGCCAAAGCCCCTCAGTGTAAGGAAGGATGCGAACAGGTAATAGAAACACGCACACACACACACACACACACACACACACACACACACACACACACACACACACACACATCTTCACCTTGTTACCAATAACATACACCACAATTTCAGTACACCATAATGTAAATTTTGACCAGTTGAATACTTTTATTGGTTCTTATACGTGTACTTTTAGTGGTGACACATTTCACTGTCACTCAGAGCACATAAGCCCTCATGTGTAAGGACTTGAACATATCAATAAAGGGAAGGCTGTGGATTTTCTCTGTGGGTTTTGAAGTTTGCTGAATCGAACAACTCTTTCTAGGCCTCCCTTTTATGTGTGGAGCAGGTGATAGCACCCTTCCTCCCCTCCCTTTCCCTTTCTCTACCCCCTTCTCTCCTCCTCCCTCTATCCTCATGTTCCCTCCCTTCCCATCTCTTCCTCCATATCTCTCTGTCCCCCTCTCTCTGTTCTCCACATTGCTCTTACTTCCAAAGGGGGGGAGGAATGTGGCCTTGCATAAGCAGACATTCAGAGAGGCGTCTGTCTTCTGTGCACAGTGACACTGCACACATGAAAGAGACATCTGAAAGCTTGCCTCGCCTTGCTTTTTTTTTCTCTCCCTCTCTCATTCTTAAACAAAAATCAAAAAGGGTTTTGTCCCCTCCCCCCTCCTCCTTCTCACACACACAAACACACACACACACACACACACACACACACACACACACACACACACAAGAAAATGTCCCATTAAGACTGTAGCCAAGGCCCCCCCAAAAACAAGCAGCTACCAACCAAACCCCCCACCCCCACCAGTACACCTGCCAAGCTGGACGAGGAGATAAAGACTGACAGAACAAGAAACAAAATAGACAGCATGAAAGAGTTGGACAGAGAAAGAGAGAGATAGAGACACACAGACACACACACACACACACACACACACACACACACACACACAGACACACACACACACACACACACACACACACACCACACACACTTACAGAGTGATGCAGAGAGACAGAGGGAGAGCACAGGCCCGATGAAAAGGGAGAGAGTGTGAGCAGGGTAGCGTGCATTAGAAGGACAATGTGAGAGGCTAGGAGAAGCATTAGGATCATTTCTGACATTTCAGCAAGATACATTGAAAGAAAGATGTAAGGATTCATTGGTTAATACAGTAAAAAAAAACACAAGAAGAGGTTCAATTGGAGTGATGGCAAAAGAGAGAGAGAGTAAGAGAGAGAGAGAGAAGTTACAGAGAGAACAAAACAAAAGAGAGAGAGAAAGGATAACATGTCACAGGCTTCTGTAGAATACTATAAAGGGTACAAAGAGAGAGAGAGAGAGAGAGGGAGGGAGGAGAGGAGAGGCGAGCCGTGCGGCAGGCAGGCTTGTGTGGAGTAATCGCCTTGTCATTTCTCCCCCAGAGTGCGGCGTCTCCTTTGATGAGCCGAGGCGAATGAGCCCAGAGAGGGAAAGGGCCGCACTGCCTCAGATGTTCTCTCTGGCAAACGCCATTTATTTACTTCTCAGAGAGAGAGAAAGAGAAAGAAAAGGAAAGAAAAGTGAGAGAAAGAGAGAGAGAGGGAGGAGAGAGAGAGAGAGAGAGAAGTTTTTCTAAATGGAGCAGACAGGTCATTCGTTCTTCAAGACTGGGGCGGTTCTTTCGTCGCTGCTTCGTAAATTCCCTTTGATTTAACGCCAGAAAATCACCGCTCCTGCACTGCTTTTGTTTCCGAGGTGCATTCGTGTGTGTGTGTGTGTGTGTGTATGTGGGTTGTGCATTTGTGTGTGTGTGCGTGTGTGTATGTGTGCTGGGCTTGGCTGCGCTAAAATGACCATACGCCACTCTCCATTGCCTACTCCAAGTCTACTCTCATCCTTTGAAGCAGTAATGTCATTTTGAAACCCTCAGCTTGAACGTGATGCTCAAAGAGTGTCAAAGTCAGGAAAGTGTAAAACACTACATCCTACTGTGGCACTTTGCACATTCACCTGGCATTGTACCGCTATAGTAATGCCAGCCTCATTTCTATAGAATATTAAGCATTGCAGTGTGCCATGACCTTTGACCTCATATTTACATCTTCAGTGTTAAGATCACATTTGAGTTATCTTTGAGGTTTTTCATACAGAGAAGAAGAGCATGTTCAAAGTAAGATGTCATGAATATTCATTAAGAAACAACAGGAACAAGGCTTTGATTCAGACAGAGCATTGGGGTGTAGTAGAGAAGCACTGAAGAGCCGCTGTTTAACTAAATGAAAGAGTAAGCAAGTAGAATAGAGTTTTTTTGAATCTGTGGCTTATTTGGGCCAGTGAGTCTGACGCAGTCTGATGTCCTTATCATCTCTATAAAATTGAGTCTATTTGGAGCCTGGAGCTCTGGACATCATAAGCAGAATTACTGTGCCTCTGCCATTTGTGTGTGTGTGTGTGTGTGTGTGTGTGTGTGTGTGTGTGTGGGTGTGTGTGTGTGTGTTTGCATGTATGTGTGTGTGTTTGTAGAGCAGATTCCATGAAATCGCTCAAAACTTTGTTTCGTACTGTCATCAACAACAGTCTGTTGCTTCAGTCTGTGAGAATATGTAAAAAAATAGCAATGCCTAATCCTTCAAGTCATGCTGGTTTTCTTTTTTCCTTTGTCATGCAGACAACGTTTGAAACCATTTACCACACATGAGAACGGTTTCCCAATAACACCCGTATTTATAATGCCTGTATACACGCTAACACACAACACACAACTCTCATTTTGTGTTTCAGCTCGCAACCATCAGAAGCGAATCACGTCTGAAACACTTTCTACAACGACTGCCAAGTTACTGCCCCGAACATATGGTAAGTACAAACACTACTTTTTGGTTGGGTACGTGCAAACACTGCCCACTACACTATACACACACACACACACATACACACACGCACACACGCACACACACTCACACACACAACCCAGGAAGTGTTTCACCTGACAAAGTCAAACCGTATCAAAGCATCTGAGCAGGAAACCGGCACTCCTTCTATCCACCCCCAACCATAATTACAAACTACGGGCGGCAAATCCCCTGGCCTCTCAAGATACTTCCTCTAATTAGCTCATCCAGATGAAAACGTACGCTAGTTGGCCACGTGTCACACGCTAATATACTCAAATGTATCCTGGTGGAATTTTTGGAATCTCTTTACTCTTTAGTAAATGGTGAGATTGATTTAGTAAATGGTCAGAATTCATTGACTTTGATAGGCGTCTGCGTCACATGTTGATGCTCTCAAGTGTATTCTGACGGATGTTTGGAATGTCTTTATAGTGCAAAATGATGCGAGATGTGCTCATGTGTTTTTGGGATGCAAAACACACTGACTTACTTCAGTGGATTTCAGTGGATATTTTTGCAAATGTCTTTGCATGATGTTGTCAGACTTGATCCACTGTACATGGCGTCCTGGCTTGTTCTCAGATGGCTAGTGCGAGTCCGAGGTATGGTGGTTTGGCAGTCACACTGTCTCCTGGCCTTTCTGGTGTGCTTCATTTTTTTGTGTTGACTGTGATCATAGATGATGATGATGATGATAACGATGATGATGATGATGATGATGATTCAGTTATGAGCTCAGCTAGTGTCTGTGTTGGTCTGTGATCTGAGGCTGTCTGACGGGTGGTTCTTTGGCGTTCACACTGAAACGGCTGTTTTGGGCTGAATTGTGCGTGCGTGTGTGTGTCTGTGTGTGTGGGGGAGTGAGAGTATGTGTGTGTGTGTCTGTTGTGCTGAAGTGCTTTTTGGAATAGTAACTGTGCACTTCACTGATGATGATAATGATGATGATGACGATAATGATGCGTGACGGCGGCTCCTCTGTTCCCATGTCAGCGGGCGCGAGCGCAGGTTGCCGTGATGTCCGCCACTGACCTCACAATGATTCTGGTTGACTTTGGTTGATTATCTGTTCTGAGCTGGGTGGCTTTGGTAGAACACACACTCCCGCCTCTCAGTAGCGTTCTGTGCGTCACAGGGTCGCGTCGCCTCAGCACAGCCAACGTGTTTGCCTTATTAATCTGCAGAGATGTAACCACAAGGCCTCAGTGAGCTCAGCAATGCCTGTTATTGTCTTCACCACATTCATATATTTGTAATACATTTTTAATTAAGGCCGAGTTATATTGCCTTGAACTCGGGAACCTTACGCAATATTTCACCACCTCTGGAGATACCAAAGCGAGCATTTCATTTTCACAGACTCCAGCTCACAATCCAGATGAGGTCTCTTTCTCAGAGAACCAATGTTCTCCCGCTATTGGCACTCATAAGGCGAACACATAATTGTCCCTCAGCTCATCTATCTCATCTAAACATAACACACAGCCAGCGACAAAAAGTCAGGGGGAAAGATGGCCGGCGAAGAAGTTCTGCAGACTTTCACAGAGGCTTTTAAATAACAACTGTGAATGCAGCACTGACATCAAAGCATTTTTTTTAGGCAGAGTCTTCTGTATTTACTGCTTGTGATTTGAAGAATTGAGCTTATGAAAATGAAAAGGCATCAGGCGGCTTTGAACCGTTGCTTAGAAGAGCCTAAATCTAATGTCAGTGAGACTGATGTAAATCCAGTGGAGGCTATCGATCGTCAGAGGCATGTTACGCGTTGGATAGTGGCCACAGCAGTCATCGAAAATCACAAATGGCCTTTCATCTGCACCACAAACTGCCGCCGATGAACCTGACTTGTTGGTGTTGGAACTTATCTCTGGATCACTTTGTTCTGTTAACGGCTCTGTCTCTCTCTCTCTCTCTCTCTCTCTCTCTCTCTCTCTCTATCTATCTCTCTCACTCTCTCTTTCTCTCTCTCCCTTTCTCTCTTGCTCTTTGTGCATCTCTTTTTGTCCACTGTCTCTCCCTCTCTTTCACTCTTGCTCTTCCACCTCTCTCTCTCTCTCTCTCTCTATTATCTCTCCCTCACTATCTCTGTCTCCCCCTCTCCTCCCTCTCTGTCTTTCTCTCCATATATCTATCTCTCTCCTGCAGAATGAGCTTTGGACCTGCATCAATTCGACATTACCAGGTAAGATGCAGGGCGAGTGCTGTGTGTGTGTGTGTGTGTGTGTGTGTGTGTGTGTGTGTGTGTGTGTGTGTGTGTGTGTGTGTGTGTGTGTGTGTGTGTGTGTGTGTGTGATGGATGGTGCTAAGTCCACCTGTGTTGGAGTGCGCTCTCTGTCTGTACCTGTCTGAGGAGACCCTCAGATCAGCCTCCCTAAGCGTAATCACGTCCAGATGAAGAAGCCTGGATGCTTGGCTTTCCCCAATAACTATGCCCATTTAAGTACAAGACTGCCAGTTCAAGCTCAGTGCATCTGATGTGTTAGATGAGGTTACACATGGGAGGACTTGCAAGCAATTTAATTGTTTTACCACAAATGTATTTTGATATCTACACTTTAGAAAATACAAAATGTAAGGTGTACATGTATATTTCTATTAAGAAGCTGAAGAATCTTGTTGTTATCTCGTAATGCTGTAACTGTGTGTGTCTGGACAGGAACGTCTCGGAAGCCGGAGGGTTGGGTAGGCCTGGGCTGCTGTGAGCTGGCCATCTCACCGGAGTGCCGCCGTGAGTGTAAACAGGTGAGAGAGCATTTGTGCTTACAGTTCATTTAACATTAACATTTGGTCCCTTAAAAGAGGCTTTTGTTTAAAATGACTTACACCTGAGAAACGATAAACAAGTTGCAAAACCGGTTGAGAAAACGCAATGTAGCCTTCTACAGTAGCTCTAATCAATCTGACAGAGATGCCATAGAGGCATAGACAGCACAAGAAGGAAGTGTATAGTAAGTGGGCGAGAGTGTTGGACTGTTAGAGCACCTCTACCTGCTCATAGATCAGAAGATGAACCTGTGTACGATGTGTGTGTGTGTGTGTGTGTGTGTGTGTGTGTGTGTGTGTGTGTGTGTTTGTCTGAACCCATCAGAAAGGTAATTGTCAGAAAGGTCTACACTTCTGCTGTGCTGCTGTGGAGAAAAACAACCTTCTCATTTGTGTATTTGTGTGTGTGTGTGTGTGTGTGTGTGTGTGTGTGTGTGTGTGTGTGTGTGTGTGTTGGGGGCATCTGTGTGAATGTTCATACACATTGACCTGTGTTCCTCTCTGTCTTTCTGCAGGCATCTTCAAAAAATGACATCACAAAAGTATGCAAGAAAGACACAGAGGTAAGATGTTTAAAAATGGTTCAGTTCTCGAGTCTCTCTGCGTTTCAGTTGCAGGCTGACATCTTATTTTCTGTTCTATTTCTAATGCTGGACTACCAAATTATCCAAGGGGGCTTTTTTAAAATATAAGCAACACAGGGTTTAGATAAATGGCCTTGAAACGCTTTCAATAGAAGCCTGAAATAAAGCCATTTAGAGAACTCAATAACCTTCTCCCTACATTCTGACTGAGCTTGTCCCTGTGCGTGGGGTTATCATAGTATCATCTCCCGCCGTATCCATCAAAGACTCTCTCTCATGCTAGCAACGTTCGCCTCTCACTGCTTTTAGTTGTTTATCTCTGACTTTAAAGGCACTATTTATTTGCCGGCATGTCTCCAAGGCAACATACGAGGTCGAGATTTATTTGTCTTTATTTGAATCTATGGAGGACGCACCTCCCTCTTCAAAATCTTACTTCACTTCCTGTGCGGAAGGGAACCCTAAGGGAAGAGTCATTTCTGAGACCTGATTGGACTCCAGATTCTAGAGCCCTTCAACACAGAGCCAATTTGAACAAGCAGCGTGAGGTAAACATTTAAATTGGAGTTGGTCAGTAATACCCCAGCACACTCCTATCATCTTCAACTCCCCCCCACACACACACACACACAAACACATACACACTATTAGCTTTAATCCTCCTCATCTCTTCATATCAAAACAAACAAACAAACAAACAAATGCCATCCGTGGGGCCGCGTGTTTGCTTTGGAGAGGCCGCCTTATTTCTCCTTTCATCTTGCGGCTGCTGTCTCCATTCTACTCGAGAGCTTTATGATCAGATGCCACCTCTGCCAAGACATGCAGTGAGATCGCCCTGCTCCTCTTTTCAAGACGCATGGCCAAAAGCAAGCCTTTTATATGTCTGGTGTGAAAGAACGGTTAGAGCAGTGTGGAGGACTGCGCTTTGTCAGAGTACAAAGAGATGAAGGTTTGGGGGGGGGGGGGGGGGGGGGGGTTGTGAAGAGATGAAATAAACCTACCCACCCCGGCACTTTACATTTATACTAGAAAAGATAAAAGCACTTCCTTTCTTCCTGACTTTCTTCAGTACCTGGCTTAAGGTTTATGACAGGGTTTTAATAGAGAGTGGACTATAATTTAATGTTTCACTTTGAAATGATATAAGATGTGGATATTCCTTGATAATTATCAGTATTAAAAAGTTTGGATTTCAGATTTGAGTTTTTCCTGTGATTCTTGAAAATGTCACCAATAAAATGTGACCTGCACTACAGATACTTTTACATCTATGAGGGATTAGAGTTGTATGTTATGTTGCTTGTTAATTTTGCCACAAATGTTATTTGTGCTAATTCTATTTCAATTCCTTTTGTTGCAGAAACCGCTGTACAAATGTATCACCAAAAATGAAAGTAAGTTGTGAAATTCTCTTTGAAATTTTATTCTACATTATTCGGTTGTTAAGTCCGACGTCACAGACCCAACAGCTTTTTGGTCAAGAAACGTTTACTAGCGCAGCCAACCAGTTTTTGCAACTTATAAACCTTGTCATCATCACCTCCGTTTTATTGAGAGTAAAACAAAACCGGTTAACTTTAACAGAGCAATTACTATAGCTGTGCAGCCAGATGATACAATTAAGGGTTACGTGCAGGCTTCCGCGAAAAATAGGATTTAATTAGGTTGAGGCAACAAGTGAGTAGTAGTTGGCACGGAATAGCGGGGAAAAAAACGTTTATCTTACTGTCTATGGAGAAAACCGAGTGGCTTTGAAAACCGTTGGACCCGGAAAAAGATTTATTAGCCAATTATTGCATCATCACTTAATAACCGAATTGCATATCCACAGATAAAAAGCTTTAGAAAGACATGACAAGTTTGCATGGTCCTGCACAACCTTCGCTGTGATAAAGTTCACATGCTCAGGAGAATATGCAGGAGACAGAGAGAAAGAGATGTGATTGCATTGAGTCCAAATGTGTGTGTCAGACATCAGAGAGAGACATGACGTGGCTCTACACTGAGCTCAACTAAAGTCCATATCAGTTACTCAGCAGTTATTTAAATTCACATGCAAAGGTGAAAGCGCAGTTTGTCCTCCAAATTAGTTGTCAGGAGTGTGGGAGAAGGAGAGAAGGCATGGTCCAACATTGAGCTCAGCTGAACGTATTCAGAGTTAGACAGTAGTAGAAGTAGTAGTAGACCTTTAGACCTTTCAGATTGCACACACACACACACACTGACACACACACACACACACACACACACACACACACACACACACACACACACACACACACGCACGCACACACACACACAGAGGAGACATCATAGAGGGAAAGCAACTTGGTATGGCCCTGCAAAGAGCTGAACCCATGACCATATCAAAGTTACACAGTGAACCTTTAAGTTCTCATAGTCATAACAAAAAGCAGGAACAACTGCAGGCTAATGCATAAGTTAGTCACAAGCATGAACCTCAAAACCTCATGAGAATAACGCTCTCTTTACAATAGCCTCAGTTCTCTGACCCCCAAGGCCTCTGACCCCTGGAGAGGTCATCCAGACACGCCTACCCCCACCACCTCGGCCTGACGAGTCAGGGTTTATGTGCCTGCAAGGCGAGGCGGTCACGCCCCTGAGTCTGAGCTGAAAATGATTTCATCTGTGTCTGAGCTGCACGGGGCTGGGCTGGGCTGGGCGGAATGAAACGGTGGTTTGTATTCATCGCCGAAGGCGGGCGGCAGAGTGGACAGACAGTGCCCTGAAGACAACCGTCCCAGCGTGTCATGCGCCTCCTGTGAACTCGGGACCAAATCAGATTTGACAGACGAGCACGTTTCTGCCTTTGGGCCAAGCTTAGAGAGGATGACAGAGACATGGCAAGAGAGGAGAGAGAGAGGGCACTGCAATCATTTGGGAGATGATGATAGAACTAGACAAGTTTGCTTTTTGTCTTATATTTATTTCCTGGTGTAGGATTGCTGTGTAGATAGGGTGTGTGACTTTCTGAGCTCTGTTAAAAGATAAACCTGGACAGTTTTGTATTGTAAATATATACTGCACTGTATGTATTTTCTACATGTCTGTATGTTTGTCTATGTTTGTGTGTGCCTGTGTGTGTGTGTGTGTATGTGTGTGTGTGTGTGTGTGTGTGTGTGTGTGTGTGTGTGTGTGTGTGTGTGTGTGTGTGTCCTCAGTGGGCTCGCTGTGCTGTAGTTATGCAGGCAGACACACCAACTGCCGCGAGTACTGCCAGGCCATCTTCCGCACAGACGCCTCCCCCAGTGTGTCACAGATCAAGGCTGTGGAGGACTACTGCCTGACGGTCAGCCCACAGCTCATCAGCTGTGTCAACAACTACACCAAGTCCTACCCCAACAAGACCCCCATCGACAGTGAGTGCCACCCCTCACAACCAATCAAGAGCCTAATTTGTCACACACAGTTGAAGTTAATCCCAAAACCTCAAAAGTGAACTGTAGTCTAACTGTTGTTAGATAATAAAACATAAGACAATAAAAAGCACAAAAAGAGAGCAATACTTTTGAGCCCCTGATAAAGTTAAGAAGTTAAAGTTCACTAGTACTAGTTGAACAGATGTTTTTATCTAAAGTGACACAAAAACACATTGGCGGGTTCGAGAATCGAACCTGGGTCATCTGATTGCCATCTGGTGATGTTACCACTGCTCCACCACGCTATTTGCTATTTTTATTTTCAATTTTGGCAGATTTGTCCATGTGCGTATGTGGCGTTCCTCTCCAGACATCAGTGTGCCATGTCTCATACCTCATTTTCCAACTGCATGTGAATGTAAATATATCCCATCAGCCCCTGTGCTTACAAGCTGTTTACCTGTATTGTACCTGTTGATGAGTGTGTGTTTCTTACCTTTCATCTCCTGTCCATACCTGTGCTGCAGGCCTACGCACCCATCCCCTAATGTTAATGACTATGTGTTTCACCTGTCCTCACCTGGGCTGGTGGCCTGTGCACTTGCACTCTACCTATCCCTTCTGTGTCTTACCTGATCTCACCTGTCCTCTCATGTGCTACAGGCGTGTGAATGTATCTCACCTGTGCTCACCTGTGCTGCAGGTCTGTACTGTTGCGACAGTGCGGAGGCCCACTGTCAGGCGTCGTGTAAACACATCCTGCGCACCATGAAGACGGAGCACGAGATCATAGAGGGCCTCATCCAGGCGTGCGGCAGCGAGCCCCTCCCCCAGGACCCCCTCTGGCAGTGTTTCCTGGGCCACCAACCGCCAAACCACCCGGACCCGGAGCCACACCCACAGAAGATTGACTGGGCCAAGCTTCACTGCTGCTCCAAAGCCAATACCTCACTGTGCAGGTCTGTGAAAGCAAACACGGAGTGGAGATGACTGTGGTTCACATAACATAGATATAAACAAACTCACCTTTTTGATTTAGGTCAGAATAGGTCACTGACGCAAGAACTGTACAAATCTGAGGAGAAATGATTTGTTGTAGCTGAAGACACCCAAGCCTACTCTACTTCTGTTTGGGTCTGACCCCTGGCTGACATCAAAATTGTTTTCACACTCTCAGTTCACTTTCGATTTTAAAGAGGCGCAACCGCTGGTGCAATTAAACTTAAGTTGTTTTAAATGCAGTTGTTTACTTAATTTCAAAGGATATACGCATCCATGTAGTTTAATAATAACCACTTCAGGGCAGACGTTGGTTGTGGTGTCCTCCTCTGTGTGTCATCATATAAAGCCCGCCCCATTTTTAGCCTTTATTTGACCGGATAGTTAGGAGATGACAGGAAATGAGTGAGGGAGAGAGATGGGGAGTGGATTCGGGAAATGACCTCAGGCCAGATGCGAACATTGGTCTCTGTTTGCACTGAGCCTGTTCATGTAAGGGACAATGACGCTTCCACTGCACTGCGGCTCCAACTCACGTTTGTCCCCCTAACTTGTTTCCAGTCCTGAGTTTACTGTGACCTGAACATATTAAGAAGATGTTAGTGAGTAAGGATGTTATAGCATAATTGATTTTATAGGACTGTTCATTTTTTCAAGACCTTGGGCCCTATTTTGACGGTCTGAAACGCATGGTCAGTGACGAAAAGCTTAAATACATTTAGGGGTGTGTCCACTTCACATTTGGGGTGGTTTTGTTATCAAACGTCAGGCACATTGCTTAAAAAGGTTGTTCTTCTGTTTTTTAATCAGTCATGGGTGTGTTTTGGGCGTAACATCCTTTCAACCAATGAGAGTGACACTGTCATTCCCTTTAACAGCAAGCAGCGCAACTTCAAACAGCACATCTGTATTTTGCCAGTCAGCGGCGCATTTGAAGGAATCTGCTTGCATGCGAGACCGTGTATAGGACACAGGAATTCCACTAAACCTAAAGCTTTACTGAAACCTGTTTGTGACTACATGCATTCTGCACTCGCCTACTATTTGAACTCAAAGGCAAAGTGAAACTATCATCACTGTGGTCTCATAGGCAGAACAGTTCTACACAGTTATTTACTTTCACTATTGATTGACAAGGAATTACAATTGAAAACCTCGTCTGAAAAAAGCAACCCTTACCCCAATAATGATTGAATGACTGAATAAAAATCCTAAGGCTATTTATCCTGCAGATAAGTAGTTTGGGACTGCTTGCTAAGGACTGCTTACATCTCGTGACAGTGGGTCTTCAGCTGTGCTTTACATGCGCCTTTCGCTATAGACCAGGTTTTTCTTGGTCAGTGGCGTAATGATTTTTAGAGCGTGTAAGATAGCGATTTTTGGATCATGCGCCAGACCACACCTTCTGCCACACCCTTGGGCGCAAGGCTTAATAAAAGTGAAGCGCAAAATCCGCCACTGACTGGGTTTAAGATAAGATTAAGCTTTGCATTGGGCTTTGCACCCCGTTTCTGATCGCCAAAGTAGAGCCCCTTAACTTGTTGGTCTATTAGAAAAAATTGATCTTCGATCTAAGTTGCAATTGTGTACACTAGTTTATTTGATAGCTGGTATTTAGAATTATTTCTGCATGTGATTTTGAGAATATTCTGGTTGTTTCAGTATGTGTATGATGTACCTTGCCTCTGGGTTACCATTCACTGACCTTGATGTTTGTGGGCCATTTATTTACCAAACGATGACCATGGTGTTGACTGTCCCTTTCTTTATCGGTTGATGCCAAGGACTACTTCACTGACTGTCACTGTGTGTTTATTCACGACCCCGGGAGCATGTTACCCACATGAAATGTCAAAGTAACAAGCCCACATATCTGTGGGTGAAGCCAACTCTTATACCCTTAACACACACCCACGGAAAATCGCAAGTTGTCACCCACCAGTAATCACCTAACCATCTAGTTTTTTAACAGAGATAAGAAATGTTTACCACCCCTCATCCTGAGGGTCACCCCTAGTTCGGTGGTAAGAGGATGGTAATTAGATTTTACTACATGTATGTAAGGTATACTAAACATTCAATGAGAGACAAAATTATCCCACATGGATATTTGACCTTTGACCGTTATGTGACCACAGGGACAAGTGTCAGGAGATCAGCACCAACTGGGGCACGCAGACGTGGCAGGAGTTTGACCAGGTGTGCGAGTACAACCCCGTAGAGACTGACCTCATCACCTGCCTAGCTGATGTCAGAGAGCCCTGCCAGCTCGGCTGCGACGTCTTGGATTACTGCACCAACTTCAACAACAGGTAACACGCCTGGCCTACTAACTTCAACAGATATCCCATCTGGCCTACTAACTTCAAAAGGTATCACATCTGGCTAGCTAACTTCAGCAGGCATACTGTACCTGGCCTACTAACGCCTGTACCAACTTCAACAACAACTTGACTCTTTTAAAGTTGTGTTTTATCAAAAAGTAAAAACTGACCAACTTACCAATGATTATTTTTTACCACTTTCACCACCTTCATAAAATTGCTCATAGCATGCTCAAAGTGTTGTAAAAGCAAGATAGATGAGGATCAGGATTGATGTTAGAATTCTATGCATGAGATTTTCCATTGGTAGTTGCAACCTAAAAGTAGGCTTTCTATTGGGCCTATGGTGATAGGTATAAGTATAAATACTCTTTTGATCCCGTGAAGGAAATTTGGTCTCTGCATTTATCCCAATCGTGAATTAGTGAAACACACTCAGCACACAGTTAACACACAGTGAGGTGAAGCACACACTAATCCCGATGCAGTGAGCTACCAGCTACAGCGGCGCTCAGGGAGCAGTGAGGGGTTAGGTGCCTTGCTCAAGGGCACTTCAGCCGTTCCTACTGGTCGGGGTTCAAACCGGCACCCCTCCGGTTACAAGTCCAAAGAGCTAACCAGTAGGCCATGGCTGTCCCAGGGCTGTTTTTGCAGAGTTGTTCATTGTTAGTTCTATTGCTGTTTTGTCTTAAATGATTCTGAACAAAAAAATGGTATTTTGGGGAGACTGTAGATAACAATTCCTAAAACACCTCTCAACACATACTTGCATTTAGTATCAGCTCCTTCATGGCCAGTATAAATATGAACTGTCCCCACAGGGCTGTGTGATTTATTGCGCTCCGAGTGTTAAAGTGAGGATAAAGAGCCACAACTCCACCGCAGACCTCTTCTCATCTGGGCTTTTGTTTGTGCGATGGTGTTCCCATAAGCCTTTGCAAGGTCCTGAGGGTAGGAATTGGAATGAGGTTCAACCACTGGCATGACTGACACGGTTGTTTTACAAGAGTAATTTGTGTGTGTGTGTGTGTGTGTGTGTGTGTGTGTGTGTGTGTGTGTGTGTGTGTGTGTGTGTGCGTATTGTTCAGTCAATACATGATGGGATAATGAAATGTCTCGTTCAGGTTTTTAGGGCTGATGCGATTTGACCATTAATTGTACTTCTTAAGAGAGAGGGTCTCTGCCGAGTACGATGATCTGTTGACTTTGGGGACCTTTGGTAGTCAGTGGTTGTTGGCTGGTTGATGAGGCTTGATTGTTGAAGCAACCGCAAGTGAGAGTGCATGAAATGTATGTAGATAGATACAGCGCTTGTTTGCCAGCAGTGTCATCCCGTCATGCACAAATGGCTGTTGACCTCAGCGACAGGTTTCCGCTGTGTCCGAGCATGGTTGGACACCAAACCCACACCAACCGCAATCAAAGCGCGGGTAGGAAACAACACTGTTCACCAATCTTTTACCCTGCAGAGCCAAACCGCCATTAAATAAACCACTATTTGCTTTTGTGGGAACTGAGGAGCGGTGACAATGTTTCCAGGGGGAAGATGAAAAAACGGACTACCAGGGGAGCAGTCTGGTCGATGTGGTCAGAGCCTCAGATTTAAACCTTGCTTTGTTCACATCAGGGTATTTGAAGTTCATTACACTCGTTTGCACCATCTAGGCCTACCTCCTGCTGGTTGGAAAAAAACTTATTTTGTAAATGGTATCCCGTCAGTAACATAATGTTGCTCTTCCTAATCCTGTGGCATCACAGTTTCTAGCAATGCTAAGCATAGGGGTTGAGGCAGGAGTGGAGCTGTATAAGATTAGGGCCAAATACAACCCAGACTTGCCGGAGTCTGCATAGTATTTATTAGGGATACAGGCATTTGCTGAAAGGGTAAATGTAAATGTTAGTAGCAATGTAAATGCTACAGTATACTGGAACATTTAATTAATTCAATTCATTTAAATAAATCTAAAATAAATCTACCAATCCCTATAAGATGCACCTATGTACTTTCTTTTAAAATGATTCATCTAGTATTTTTGATGTGAAGCTCTCAAACTACAGCTGTGGAAAATCTACCATGTTTTCTAGTTACCGGGTCCGGGACAGTGGTACAATTGCTGAATCTGGCCCAGATTTGACCCTTGTCCAGCCTAGAGAGTGACCTGATCCTGCAGATAGTCAGCTGCAGTCTGGTAGAACTTTATTCTGTGTGCATTCTGCAACATGAAGCCTATAGCTATTAAAGTATACATGATATGCTAGCCTGTTTAATTATTTATGTGACCAGTGCAGTGTGGATGCTCTGACCCTATAGCCTTACTGTAGGTAATGATTATTGCTGTGAGAGAGAGTACTGCCAATAGTAATGACCAAACTTCAGATAAACCTTGAATGAGTCTGAACTGCTCTGTGTGGAGAAACTGGACACCATCCCAACTATCCCATGTATTATTTTCATTAGAGGAGGAGGGGAAGGAGGAGTAGGGGGAGATGGTGAATGAGATGGTGGCATGGCTGCCTCCTCCACGACGGCCGGGACCCCGGAGGTCAGGCAAACAAACACTGGGCCCCGCGCTCTCTTTGAAGGACTCCTGGGGATGTCAGAGCCGGTCTGGCTCCCCCGCCGATTTCAAAAGCTGTTGTGTCCAGCGCCGCGGGGCTCTTGGACCCGGCCACTCGGCGGCTCGGATGCAAACAGTTGCCTAGGGGGGTCTAGGAGCCCGTCGGATTTTAGGCCCACCTGGAGAGTTGTGTACCCACCTCAGCTTAAAACACAGCGGGAAGTACCGCTAACCCCTCCACACTGGTACCCAGGGATAAAGAAATAAACTTCTCCGAAGCCCCCACCACCACCACCCCTAAACTCCCCATATGTCAACTTCAATGTGTGGGAATGGACCTCCATTTAAGGGTGGAGGGGAGCAAGTCTCCATTTCCCCGCCTTGCAGTGAGTAGTGAGATGGAGGCATCTGTAGGAAGACATGATGATTTGTCTCAAGCTTTCTGTTTACGGCTTCACACTGTAACCTGCCAAAAAGCATCTCCAGAAGTGCATGTTATATTGACTTGAAATTGACTTGATAGTGATATTGGCATTTCCTCATTTTTTGGCATGTCATTTATAAACTGACAGTGTAGATAATGGTCTTGCCAAGTACATTGTGTTTCAAGGCTACTACAGAGTCCAGGATTTTGAACCTAGAACTTTTATTTGGAATTAGAATCTAGTTCTAAATCCAGTTCTTTTGACTACTATAATTAAGTGAAGGTGAAGAAAAGTGAAAATGGCGACAGCGAGGGCTGTGATTTTTCATCCAGTGGTCCAATACAAGACAAGCCAGGCTCTCTCTCTTTCTGCCCCAGGAGCCTCTGGTTCCTCCTGAGTTTTTTTGCATTACAAATGCCCCCCCTCATTACGCCCAACCCCAGCAGTGCGCCACTCGTCCCACTGCTCTACTGCTCTCCCTGCACTCTAGCCTGCACTGTAGCCCTCTCTCACTGGAGCCAGATGAAAGGCACTTCCTCCCATGGATCGTTACCCCCCACCAACCTCTCCGCTCCACTCCCTGGGTTTCCGGTGGAAGCCTGCTCAGACTCTCGGCGCATGAAGGCTCGCTCGAAAGGTCGCTTTTTCTGCAGCGTGTTTATGTGTTTGTCCACAGCGAGCATCTGAGATGCGACATGGCTCAGACAGACTTTTAAGATGTGGAGGTCAGGGGAAAAATATGTTTTCAATTACAGCTTTGCAAGAAAGAGAAAAACTCTTGTTGTGGATCTGTGTGCTATTTTCTTCGTCTGTGTCAAAGAAAAAAATACTTTTAGTCCTGTTTTATTTGTGTTATACTGTGGCCCCAGGCTTCTTCATGGCCTTTCAAAAGCATGACTTGTGTAATTATATATTATGGTGAACAGTGTTTGCATGAAGGGCATCTTCGGCATGTTCTGTTCAGTGATTGGCCTGCAGAGTATTTCAAACACATTGAAACATTTTGTGATCGCATCTGCAGATGTTTATATTTGGACTGATGTAAATAGACAAACAGCAGCATGGATTTGTTCATGTTTTGTTTTGGAAATGCTCTGGCTTTTTCATTGTGCTGGGAATTTTATTTATTTATGCATGATCAAAAATATGGTGCTTTGGCCCCATCCTAATTTTATTAGTTTATTTCTCATTCTCTTGTCATCGCTAATAAAAAATAGCAGTACATTAAAAGCAAAAATACATGTATTGAATTTGAATAAATATAATGAATTTGATAGAGGTTTATGTGCACATAACACGCATTTGTTTGTTGTCACACCACAGGCCCACTGAGCTGTTCCGCAGCTGCAACGTCCAGTCAGACCAGGGTGCCAGGAACGACATCAAGCTGTGGTCCAACGGCACCATCAAGATGCCCTTCATGAACATCCCTGTGCTGGACATTATGAAGTGCCGGCCGGACATGTGGAAGGCAGTGGCGTGTGCCCTCCAGATCAAGCCCTGCTACAGCAAGTCCCGTGGCAGCATCATCTGCAGGTGAGGCACCTCGCTGCTGAGAGCTCCTGACTCTTAGATCTGGCCTGAAGAAGATCCTGGGGGATTGAAACGTTGACCTTTTAGAAAATAAAAAGATATCGATTTTTTAGAGCCACAGTGTTTGGACCTTCCGTTCCTTTTATCTTCTGAACCTGAGCCATGGCTGGCTCTCCTTATGTAGGGATGAGGTCAGATGACCTATATTGACCCACACAGAGGTTTGGTAATGGACTCATTCTAGGAAATGATTCGTTACATTTTATGTTACGCACTAGTTTGTATTTTGTTTTGGTTGAGGAGCTTCATATGTATGTTAGAATACATGCAAGATAGAACTACTACTAACAAAGTTTGTTTTGAAGGCGATGTTCTCCCTGCCTGTCAGTGTTCTTGAGTCACATATGTGGAAACATCCAGATCCTTGGCCCTGCCCCAACATGCAACAGGGTTTTGTGTTTTTCTTTGGGCATGACTCACAAACCTGCGGTTGTCATTACCGACCATCAAAGCTGGTATAACTCGAACAAAAACATGCACTTAGAGAGATCTGAATCTCTTCAAAGCACGCCTCCCGGAAGCTGCAGCAACTCTTGTTTATTTTCTCAAGTTCTCAAAATTGCACACGAAGAAGGAGTGGTGATTGGGCATGTGTCAGCCCTCTCTCCTTATGATGGTTTTGTTTGGGTTGTCACATAGGGGGATCCGTCTGACATGACCATTCACAGGCAGCATGGAAGTGTTACAGAGACGTTTTTGTTCACTTTGTTAGCCGTGATGTTTACGGTATTTGAAAAAGCACTCAGGAGACACCTGAATATGGAAAGGTCCTCCTTGGCACGCACATGCACTCACACATTCACACACCAGCACACATGCAAGTGCATACACACACACCACACACACACACACACACACACACACACACACACACACACACATCACATTTACAAGCGCTCACATGTACACTCAGCATATGCACACTCACACACACACATAGAAGCACACACGGCCGTGATGCGCACACACATGCTCACATGCACTCCATACACACACACACTCACACACACACACACACACACACACACACACACACACACACAATCACACACACACACACACACACACACACACACACACACACACACACACACACACACACACACACACTCTCATGCTGCACATGTGTCTATACCATCATAAGCACTCATACACCACAAAATAAATAAAACATGTGACACACAAAAATGATAATGTCCACTTATCCATTTGGTCTTCCAACACTTGCCCGTACATCTTGGTATTGTCCTCATCTTGTTTTGTTGAGGATAGCGTGAGTCCTGCATTGAAGGAATGTGACACTGAAGGATTTGTTAATGCCGCCTTTAAGCGGATCTGTCAGGGGATTTTTGAGTGATCACACAAGGGATCATTCGAAGACGGCGTCCGATTCTCCGCGGATGGCTGGCATTATTACTGTTATTTCAATCGCACGTTGTGGTCAGGCAAACAAATCAGTGTGCATTTTTGTTGTCAGTGTGGGTACACGCAGACAAAGACTGCCTGGAGATCAGGAAATTGCACCCAGGGATGCCGCATCACTTCACCAAAGCTCAGAGAGAATTCCACATATTCCACATATGGTACTTGAAAACAATGCAGCATGGCGGTATAGGGACTGGTGACATTACAAGCCGGAGAGCCAAGGCCCAGACCAGTTTCGGTCCAGATCTGGGGCCAGTTGGATGTCGACAGCTCTCCCGGGGGCTCTTCCTGATGTATGCCACAGACAACAGGATGTTTGTCTTTCATCTCCCTCCCTTCCGTCTGTCTGGGCGGAAGACATAAAGAAGCAACACTATATGCCTGTCTGGGTCTCAGGGCAGTCGGTAGTCTTGCGGTGTCTGCAGTGCAGTAAACAGACCAGCATAGATGAAACTGGTTGGTGGACTGTCTTGTCTGTTCTGTTTCTGAGTGATCAGCCTTGGCTGACCCAGAGGATGGGGCCAAATCTTCTGTGTAAGCACATACAGATGTTGGCCATCCCTCTTTTTGGGGATATTTTTCAATAGAAAATTCTAACCACAGTCAACAATGATAGACAGCTTACTGACATATCTCCTGCCATATCTCATGCTGCTGACTGGCATAGAAAACAGTGCTTATTCTAATGATCCTAATGATTTCAGACAGTTGGGAAATTAGGCCTATTATTTTGTTATTTTCTTTATTGTGTTTATTGTTTAAATCTAATTGCATTTATACCCACCAATAATACCGGTATATGCAATGCGTATATGCTGCTAAAATAATGCATGTTTTTCTATTAATTAGTTTTGGTCTTGGACCATACAGTATATCTGTGGGAACAATTCTTGTTGTCATCTCTCTCTCTCTCTCTCTCTCTCTCTCTCTCTCTCTCTCTCTCTCTCTCTCTCTCTCTCTGCCCATCAGATCTGACTGTGTGGACATTCTGACCCAGTGCGGGGACCGGATGCGGTTTCGAGAAGGACAGACTCCTGAACGCATCTGTGACCTTCTGTCTCCAACTGATGACCCAGAGCGCTGCATCCCTTTAAAGAGATACCTGAGTATGTACTACAGGGAACATGTGCATACTGTATACTGTGTCCGTTGTATAGACATACCTGAGTATGTACTACAGGGACCATGTGCATACTGTATACTGTGTTCGTATAGAGCATCGGTTGTGTGGTTCATACTCCTAGTAGTTAGCGGAACGCAACAACATGTAAAAACAACAGTAGATTTAAATAATTAATTCATTTCTATCCAAATCAACTGATAGTATACAGTATAGAAATATGTTTTCAGGAAACTGTCATATTTACTGCCGGTTGTGTCAAAAGAGATGTTTTATTGGTTATTCTAGAGCCAAGTTCCCTTGGCAACGTTATTGAAGAAGTCATCCACCCTTGCAATCCCAACCCATGTCCTAGCAACCAACTGTGCGAGGTCAACCGCAAGGGCTGCCATGCTGGCCAGGACTGCCTGCCCTACCTTTGTGTGCAAGGTAACACGTGTGTGTGTGTGTGTGTGTGTGTGTGTGTGTGTGTGTGTGTGTGTGTGTGTGTGTGTGTGTGTCTGGCTGTGGGTCTGTGTTTGTGTTTGTGTGTGTGTGTGAGTGTGTGTGTGTGGGGGTGCATGTATGTGTGTGTGTGGGTCTGTCTGTCTGCCTCTCTGTCTCTATGTCTGTGTTCATGTACATTATGTTAGGCTGTTTGAGAGCACTTGTTCATGGGAAATAATCAAAAGACCTCCCCTCTTTAGTGTAATGTGACTAGCAATTTCCAGTTATGATGTGAATTGCAAAGCATTCTGCACTGTGTGGACGAGGAACTGGTGTGATTTAGCTAGCTATTACTACTCTCAGCTCAGTTTATTGGGATGCTCTGTCATCATGGAGTTACAAAAGAAAACAAATAGATCCAAAGGGAAACAAATACTCCAATTTTTCATAATCAATTTTTGTCAGTACTAGACAACTTGTGTGGTATGTGTTTGTGTGCCTTCATTTCTGTCTCTGTGTTGTGTGTATGTTCTGTGCATGCATGTGTGTGTGTGTGTGTGTGTGTGTGTCTCCGTGTGTCTCCGTGTGTGTGTATGTGTGTGTGTCTACCACAGGCTGTAAACTGGGCGAAGCCTCTGAGTTCCTGGTTCACATGGACTCACGTATTCAGGTCCCGGCACAGAGTGACAATGTGGGCTGCTACGAAGTGTGCACCTGTGGCCCTAGTGGCCGGCTGGAGAACTGCGCCTCTATGCCCTGCATCGACACCGCAAAGAAGTGCATCGTAGGAGGCCAGAGAAAGAGTAAGTTAACTAAGCTCAAGAATACCAAAATTCACATGCGCTCATAGACATGTCTGGCAGTTGTGCATGTATGTTCTGGGATTCACTTCCAAACGAAGAGTTGTAATCGCTGGCATATTTATGTACCGTGCCACAGTAAATCTGCCTGTCATGGAATTTGAAAGCTGAGGATTGGAAAGCACCAAAAAGATATACAAAATTCACTGCAGGTTGGCTCTGGCATGACTAACTGTGTGTAACTACGTATCATAGCAGCACAACAGGCTTTTAGTCAATTACTTAAAATTGTTTTTTCCATGAGTAACCTTCATTTCTCTCTTAATTCTTTAGTTTCTTCCAAATGTGCCTCAGTCCATTTACAGCTGTGTCATTTTACAAGCTACTGTAGATGCCTTGTAGGCCAGTTAGGATTTAGCACTGAAGGGTACTGCAGTTCACTTTACCTTGTTTACAGCAACATGTTGGAAACTTCACCATTCACACCAACCCGTCAACACGGGCAGCCGTGGCCTACTGGTTAGCACTTCGGATCTGTAACCGGAGGGTTGCCGGTTCGAACCCCGACCAGTAGGCACGGCTGAAGTGCCCTTGAGCAAGGCACCTAACCCCTCGCTGCTCCCCGAGCACCGCTGTTGTTGCAGGCAGCTCACTGCATCGGGATTAGTGTGTACTTCACCTCACTGTGTGTTCACTGTGTGCTGAGTGTGTTTCACTAATTTATGGATTGGGATAAATGCAGAGACCAAATTTCCCTCACGGGATCAAAAGAGTATATATACTTATACTTATACATGATTCTCATGAGTTGCATTTCATGGGGGAACCTGCCACCCTGTTCCTCTGTTTACCAGCTGTCATTAAGACTGGCATTGATGCCATGCAGATGGCATACTCTGCCTCTGGTTCCGAACGTCACATTAGGTTTGTTGTACGGTACCTTGTGATGTGGCAGTGATCCCTGATGGCTTTTTTTCTGCGTCCAGCTGTTGAACAAAGTGCTTGAAAGCCACAGCTGTAACCTGAGGTGCTCAGGTTGTGTGTTTTTTTTTCTCTGAGTGTAACCTGTTTGCAGCCTGACACAAACAAGTTTGTTATATTGAAACCATGTCCAGTTCTGGTGTGAATTCAAGATTTGGAAGTATATCTAAAGGACAAAAAAAAATAGGAATACAAAAGGAATAAGTGGACCGCTTTAATGCTTGGTTTGCTATGATGTCAAGAATCAAAGCTTGCTGTTTGACAGCTATTTACTGTTTTCATTCTTTATTGATTTTTTAAACAAGGCTCCTCACAGTCACACAACAGCACTGAGCACAATGACAACAAACAAACAGGCTTCGTTTGGGATGAAAGCGCTACGTGTTTGCTGTGTGTGTTTGTTTGTTGTGTGTGTTTGTTGTGTTTTCCCCTGGCATCGGAGTAGAGGCGGCCACGGCGGTACCAGAATAGACCAAACAGGGCCTGCGGTGCTCATCTGCGAGGATCTCGCGGCGTGAAGCACAACATCTGAAACATAATAATAAAGCAGCCACACGCTGGCATTTCCTTCCTGTGGCGGCCAGCGCTCACTCACACAGACACACGCACACACAGACCCCGCCCAACATGTCACTCTGGCAGCTTAAAAAAGGAGTGTGTTGCCAGCTCACTCGCTTCCTCTGTGTACTCATTGCAGCCATATTCCTGTATGTATGTGGACATCAGGAATTTGCCGACATTTACCTACTTGCCTGAGCTATGCCTGTCCAGCACACTGGCCCCTAGTGGCCACACAGGGCACTGCATCCTCCAACAGCAACAAGAACTTGTCATTCTGAGCAGTCAGATATACCTCTGTATGAGTCCATGAATATTTCATCATGTAGTTCTATCACTGCCTGTATTTTATATGAAATATTTATACAAGGACAGCATATAAACTAGTCCCCAGTAACTCACCACCGCTGTTTTACAACTTTGCAGGTCCCTTAAGTTCCTTGTTTTATTTTTGTATTATTTTTTTTATAGATGTTTTTCCACTCAAATAAGTGTCTCTTGTTCGAACTTGGTACCCTGATGAGTTTATTGCCCTTTCTCTGTTGTTTGTTTGTACTCCTCTTCCATGGGGTTCAGTCACTGTGGGATTTATTCAGCACAGATGTATCGTGCCTGGATGCCAGTCACCGGCTCAGACCCCCCTAGTTGGTAACTGCTGGGGAAACAGAGCCAACCAGTTTCTGTGGATCAGTGGGACTAGGGAGCCACAGAGATGGTGGAGCTTAGCAGAGAGTCATCAGTAGAGAAAGAGGACACGAAAAAAAAAAACTCAGGCTCCATCCACACTAGTCACTAGTCACTCAAAATGTTATTTGGTTTTAAAATATGCTCTGATCTCTGAATGTAGCTGGATGTAGTCTCTGGAAGTGTGTTAAATGTATGTAGACTGGACATTTAAAGACCATGTAGGCTACTAAATGTAATCCTATGGTACCTTTACCCATCAGCCCCAAAAAAAAAAAAACACTCGCGGAACAATATTTGTCCGCTTTTAGGTCCGTGCATTAGTCAGTCAGCGAAAAAAAGTAGCCTACATAGCATAACAACATCCACATACAATAATACAATGACAACGTCTACAATGACCTATTCATTTGGACAACTTGATACAGCCCTATACAGGCTAAAGTTACCTGTAGTTTTGTTCTAGCGTAACGTGACGCCTGGCTTTAGTGCAGTCTAACGTTCTGACTAGCACACCAATTGCCTACCTTGTTCTTGTCCATCGGGAATAACTCCTAGCTTTGCTGCCTCCATCCTTTCTGTTTTCGTTGTTTAAAACTTGTGATATCCATGATGAGTATTGAGTTAGTGAATTAGCTCAACATTGTGTGCTGATAACCATATATAGATGGCCGGTAAAAGAAAACAACAAGTAGCCTATTGGCGCGTGCCTCGCATGCGTATTCTCTCCTGCCAAAACAAAATGTGTGCACGTTATTTTGATAACGTGTTCACTAACTTTACGTAATAGAAAATGGTAAATAGCCTGATGGCATGCAGCTAATGGGAGACTGTGCATAGTTGGGAAGGTATGGTAGGCCAATTTGGTGTGAATACACACACACACAAGGGAAATTTTCTCTCGCTGTTGAGTAGCCTGATGGTACGCACAGTGCGTACGGACGTACACCTGCAGGCGCGCCTGTA
>NC_063204.1:24421582-24426582 GCF_017589495.1 Alosa alosa
GCCAAACCTGCTAACGCAAGCAGCACTTCCCATGGAAGGAGAAAAAGAGAGGGAAAGAGAGCGAGAGAAACAAACCCTTCTATGTTCAGACAGGTTTTGTCAAAAGTAGGTATTTCCATGATCTTCTAGGTTGTACCATAAACCCCCACAGAAACTCACTGGATTCAAACCCACAGCCACCGGGCACAGGGTACAAGCAGGGTACAAGCAGCAACCTATGAGCACTAGCATCTGTTGTTGTATGTACTCATACATAGTCACTATATTTGTATAGCTAGGGGGTGAGGTTCTGAGTGTCTGTGGTACAGTTGGTGACATATTGTAATGTCACTGAGTGTGATAATTTCTTCAAGATCCTCCTGGAACTATATTAACATCTTACCTCAAAGCAGATTCTCTCAAGACTTTACAGTTTCAACTTAAGCTTTGTGTATTGAAGTGCTTCATGTACTGAGGTGAAATGTGTGTGTGGGCAAGCTCTGTGGGTTGTATATATATGTATTATATATATATATATACGGCTCCTTATAAATCATATTAAAGTGTCACATTTTATACAATCAAGTCAAGTCAAGTCAAGTTTATTTATATAGCGCATTTCATACACAGAGGTCATTCAATGTGCTTTACATAAACAAAGCCAAACAATAATAACAAATAAAAAGCATAAAAGGTAAAGATCATAATAAAAAGAAAACATAAAACACAAGGTAAAATAATTTAAAAATAAAGGATAATTAGTAAGCAAAAAACAAAGGCAAAAGTAGTAAAAAAAAAGTAATAAAAGATAAAGTAGAATAATTATCAAGGCAGATTCAGAATTTGTAACTCGGCACAGTTAGCAGAAAGCATCTGAGAACAGTTTGGTCTTAAGTCTAGATTTAAAACTGGCTACAGTTGGGGCCTTTTTGATGTCATCCGAAAGTTGATTCCACAGCTGAGCCGCATAGCAGCTAAAAGCTGCTTCACCATGTTTAGTTCTAACAGTAGGTTTCACTAGCAGGTTTTTCACCTGGGACCTGAGAGGATGAGAAGGTGTGTACTGCTGAAGCATGTCTGACAGGTATTTAGGTCCTGCTCCATTTACTGATTTATAAACAAGCAATAGAGCTTTAAAGTCAATTCTGTGACTTACTGGAAGCCAGTGCAAGGACTTAAGAATTGGAGTAATGTGGTCAGTTCTTTTAGTTTTTGTTCTTTGAATCCTAGCTGCTGCATTTTGTATCATCTGAAGCTGTTTAATAGTCTTTTTAGGAAGGCCTGTGAACAGTCCATTGCAGTAATCAACCCTGCTGGAGATAAATGCATGAATGAGTTTTTCTAAGTCATATTTTGACATCAGCCCTCTGAGTCTGGCAATATTTTTGAGGTGGTAAAAAGCTGATTTAGTTGTCGCTTTCATGTGGCTGTTGAAATTTAGATCACTGTCAATTAATACTAATAGATTTTTAACTGTATCCTTTGCCTTCAACCCTTTTGTGTCAAGGAGAGTGGCAACCCTATGTCTTTCCTCCTTTTTACCAAATATAATTACTTCAGTTTTTTCTTTGTTCAGCTGAAAATGTTGAGACATCCAGGTGTTGATTTGTTCTATACACTGACACACAGATTCAAGAGGACCATAGTCGTTTGGTGACAGAGCTAAGTAAATTTGTGTGTCATCTGCATAGCTATGATATGAAATCAAGTTATTTTGGATGATTTGTCCAAGTGGGAGCATACAGAGGTTGAATAATAGTGGCCCTAAGATCGACCCCTGGGGATCACCACAGGTCAAGGACGTTGGTGTTGAGGTACAGTTTCCGATGGCAACAAAGAAGCTCCTTTCTTGTAGATATGATTTTAGCCAGCTGATAACTATGCCTGTAAAATTCAACCCAGTGTTCTAGTCTGTGTAGTAAAATATTGTGATCAACAGTGTCAAATGCTGCGCTAAGGTCCAGTAGCACTAGGACTGATGTTTTACCTGAATCTGTGTTTAGGCGTATGTCATTGGAAACTTTAATGAGAGCTGTTTCAGTGCTGTGATTTGCCCGAAAACCAGACTGAAAGTAATCAAAATACCCATTTGATGTTAGGAAGGTGGTTAAATGATTAAAGACTACTTTTTCAATAATTTTGCCAATAAAAGGTAGATTGGATATGGGCCTGTAATTGTTTAGCATGGAGGCATCCAGGTTATTCTTCTTGAGAAGTGGCTTTACGACAGCTGTTTTCAGTGACTTAGGAAAAGTGCCAGACAGCAGTGATACATTTACAATTTGAAGGACATCCACCGCTATGAGATGAAAAACAGTTTTGAAGAAATTGGTAATCATCTCTCTTACAGCAACACGCTGATTAGATTGGATTGATATGAAATGTCACTCCTGTTTTCTCCAAGGCCACTTTGGGGCAGTGGTTAAGGGGCTGGCCTAGCCTGCAGTAGCCAGAAAACGTGGGTTTAATGTGGGTTTAATTCCCGGCTTCCACCGTTGTGCCCTTGAGCAAGGCACTTAACCCCGATTTGCTCCATGGACAATGTAACAATGCCCTTGACAATATAATTGACAATCTATGCCGCTTTGGAAAAAGCGTCTGCTAAATGAATAAAAAAGTATGTGTAATCTGTACAACCACTTTCTGGGAGGCTTGAGGACGTGGCTGTTTAGATGTGGAATCTGATTCATTACAGAAGTGGTTGAGATGGAGGATATCTTAACTCTTAACTCTTAACATCTCAAAATGTTTCTCATATTGCTTGTCATGTACAGATCTTTTGGTTGGGGTTAGGGTACAGGAGAGAGGAGAACTAGCAAAAGAACGAGAGCAACAGAGAGAAAATAAAAATGGGGCGTCCAACAAAAGTTCTGCTCAAAAACGTTGTGCCGCATCATGCTGCACAGCACTGGGTCACCTCTGAAGGAAGTAATCAAACTGATTTTGTCGCTAACGCTCGCTCGCATCGCATGCAGTTAGAGCACGGTGTAGGCCTATGTCATCATAATGCCTTGAAACCTGTCTAAAATGTACTCCATTGTCACAGACTTTGAATACGATCAGAGATAAGACATTGCCAGATTATTAAGACATATAAATCTAAATGTCTTATGTGTGATTGTTTTTTTGTTTGCTTTCTCTCCGCTTGTTCTCCCTGGGCACCGCCGGCCCGACAGATGTGTACCCAGGAAGAGGGTGTGCCTCACGGACACGTCCGAGTTTCCATGCCAACAGTACGAGTGTGTGAGCAGGCCGTCCAGTTGTGACAAGAACCTGCTGGACCCTGTGTGTGACACCGACAACATGGAGCACCCCAACCTCTGTATGCTGTACCAGAGAGGCAAGACCCTGGCCTACATGGGCCACTGCCAGGTACTCTCACCACCTGCCACCAGAGGGCACTGTTTCACAAGGGGAAATGAGAGAGGCCCAGAGAGTCATCATATTGATGCACTTACATGTATTATATATACATGCATACATACATTCATACATACATACATACATACTGTACATGCATACATACATACACATACTATGTGCATCAGAGCGAATGTGCACATATTACCGTGTAGATCCTCAAATGTATATAGTTTTGTGGGTTTTTTTTCAGTTCTTTAGAAGAAAGTATGAAAATAGTGGATGTTGTAAATGGTAGGCTAGGACATAATATGATGTGTGTATTATATAGACATGGCATCTAATAGGGGTGTAACGGTACACAGAAGTCACGGTTCGGTTCATACCTCGGTTCGGACATCACGGTTCGGTACGAATTCGGTACAATGGAGGGAAAAGCAAAACCAAAAATGCAGAAAGCAATTTTTTTTATTGTGCATGTATCAGGCTGTACCACCTAGTGTCATACAGTCTCTTCTTCCCTGAGCTATCTGCAACAGCCTGAAGTGTGTAAGATGTAGGCTAAACAGTACAATAAGTACCCAGACTCCATCTGTAAGTTGTAAACAAAATAAGACAATCAGCTATAAAACTTAAAATAGGCCTGCAGCATCTCTTATTTATGAAAGTGCAAATTACATAGAATAATGATTTTTAAAAATCCACTTAAGCAAGACCTTCAACATCTGTGTTTAGTTGTATATGGAAGGGTCTACAATTTGCCTCAATATTTTTCAGTCTGTGTACAGTAATAATCTAACCTACTAACTGTGAAAATATCACACTATTTTGCCTTCTTTTAAAAAACGAAATTGCTCCTTTCATTTCATAAACAGACTACAACTAGAAGTCACATGACTTTGCCCTTCGACGTTAACTCACATGCATCGTAGCATGGTTTGTTTATTAGCCTAGTTAGCGTTGACACTTAGTGTCTATGCACTTAACACTACCAGCTCCTCATGTGAGAAGTTACAAGTTACCCCAACATAAAGGTAATTACCACGCGATTTACATGGCTTTCTGTCATTACGAAATCATTTAATTTAAGCCATAGGTTTTGGCTCTATTTGTATGTGTATCCAAAGGCTGGTGAAGCGCAGGGGAAGTTTTTTTTTTCCTCATTTCGGTGATTGGTAGCCTACATCATCTGGGTGATTGTTTCGAACATGTGTAGCATATATTTCCACTCACATACCCAACAACTGCTGAACAACGCCGACACACAGTTTCTTATCCACCACTCTCTCGCCTGTACTACTGTAACTGAAGTTCTCAAACTTGCGAAGAGACCAGCGGATCCTCTGTGTCGCCACCTTAATGCTACTATCTCTGACTGACTGACTCGACCAACGACCTGACTAAAAAACATAGGCGCCAATCAGAGCTTCAGAGCTGGCATGGAGGCTACAGATTAGCGTTAGGTGTCGCTAAAGAACTCCCCGTAACTCTCGCTAATCAACAGTAATTGCGCATGACATTAATTAATACGCATTAATGAAGTTTTATGTTTTTTTATACCGTGCATTCTCCGTGTAAATTCATGCACCGAACCGTGACGCCCGTACCGTTTCGGTTCAATACGAATACATGAACCGTTACACCCCTAGCATCTAATGGCC
>NC_063204.1:24431582-24440358 GCF_017589495.1 Alosa alosa
CATTTTGTTGGGATTCAATCAGAGCAAATGTAACAAACACCCTTGTTATAAGCATTTGTCATCATCAGCAACGATCAATCATGAAAATGTCCTTCGCATTTTTCCTGAATTGATTTCAATTTACTCAAGCCAGATGGCCTGGTATCTCTTGACGCTTTTGTAAAGTTTGAGTTTTGTTGAAAAAGTCTTTTTAAAAAAGTTTTGTTTAAAACTTCAAGACCAGAGTGTTTTATCTCCAGATTTGACCCTCTCCTCCACTGGCCCCTTCAACTTCTTATACTCATACACATAAACATGATGTGTGTGTGTGTGTGTGTGTGTGTGTGTGTGTGTGTGTTTCTTTCTGGACTCTCAGTTGAACCGCAACCAGCCAGTGACATTACACGACATCCTCCGGATCCTGCGTCTGCACGTGTCCGTGCCGCAGTGTGATATCTTTGGCTACCTGAGCATCGACTCCGAGATCGTCATCCTCATCGTGCCTGTGGACCAGAAGCCCACACCAATACAGGTACATTACAGCAGTACAGGCACAACATGGGGGAAAGAAAAAGAGAGAGAGAGTCTGCAAATCCTTGAGCGAAAGAATGAATACATGGACACACATCATTTTCTCTTTCTCTTCTTTGCCTTTCACTGCACTTTCTCTTTCTATCATTCTGTCTCTGTTGACATGGATTGCAAACACTCTCATCTCAATCTAAACCAAATAAGGTGCAAATATCCATCAGAGAAAAGGCATTACAAAACGCAGACACATCTTTATAGATGAGTGAGTGAGTGAGTTAATAAATGATCACAAATTGAATGAATAAATGAGGTGTAAGCTATTAGCCCACTAATTGAGTTGCCTATATAGTGAAGGTCTATCCGTCTAATCCGTCTTTCTTTCCCTCTCTCTTCTCGTTTACTCTTTTTCTCTCTGACTCTGAGTCTTTCTCCAAGTTGACAGTGACAGTGATTGCAGCTGCTTTCATCTGAATCAGCTGAATAATGAGCTGTAAATTGCAATCAAAGAGAACACCATTGCAACAATATTTTGCCCTCACTGACTCGTCTCGATCTGCCTGCCTCTTCCTGCGTCCTCACCATCTTTTCTCGCTAAAGAATAGGAGCTGATTAGCTAGAAGACAACAGTTGGCTGAATACAGCAGCGGAAATGCTGATATCCTTTGCTTTGCTTGCTTTTTACATTTTTATTTTTATATCACTCAGTAAGGTGCAGTGAGGGGATTTTTGCAAGCAGTTCAAGCAGTTTAAGTCAAGGCTTGAGTGTGTGTGTGTGGTGCTGTGTGCTGTCTAAGACACAGAGAGGCCATTTCCACAAGTGTCCCTCCTATTTCCACTAATTGCCACAGAAATATCTGCCAGAGGAGCAAAACTTGCAATAGCGACCTAATTAAAGTTCCCCCATCTACTATGTGCAAACGTAAGTGTAAGGATCATTAATTAAACTACTCCAATCAGTCAAGTGATTATTCGTTTATGACTACCAGTTGAAAGAGGAAATGATGGTGTGTAGGTGTGTGTGTATGTATTTACTATTTCGTCTGTGTGTGTGGCCTATAGCTAAATGGGAGTTTCTCTCTCCACTGTCACTGTGGGCCTGCTGTGAGGAGCTTAACTCTCAGTGTCCACAAAGCACCTTGAGCCTCTGCTCATTAACACTGTTTTGTGAACAAGTGCAAGAGAAGTGAAGTGGCAGTTTTCATGTCAGCCACAGGTTGGTGCGAGTGGTGAGGGTGAAGTCTAAATGGGATATTTTCAGGTTTATGATGCAATTTTCACTGATTTAACGGTCACTCTTTGTGTCATTCCTCACCACCACCACCACCACCCTATACCACAGATCGAGGCGTGCAGCAAAGAGTCAGAGAAGATCGATTCTCTCATCAACTACGGCAGCCCCACGCTGGTGTCACACGTGCCCCTCTCTGCCTTCCTGACGTCGGAGGTCAAGGTGTCCACCATCAGCTCATCGGCCCTGCGCTCCGCTACCCCCCTTCCTCTCTGCCTCCCCCTCTCCCTCCTCCTGCTGCTCCTCATGTTGGCTGGAGTGCCGTGGGGCCACTAGTCCTCCTCCTCTCCCAACACCCTTCCTCCTCCTCCTCCCCCTTCCCTTCTCCTTCTCCCCCACCAGAAATAACCTCACTCCCAGCTCCAACACCCGGTTGCCTAGCAACACGACCGTGTGTGCCTGACCTCTGACCCTTTGCGGTCGCCGTGGGTGACGGAAGGGTTTCAGCCTGTTTCAGCCTTTTGACAATCACTACAGAAGCCCGACGAGGACAATCAGAATCAGCTTTTTTTAATAGAAATGAAACAATCAAACTGAATAAACCATGTGGGGACTGGGGGAAGGTGTAGTACAGGCAGCCATTTTGTGTTCTTCCTATAGAGCAAGCTAAGGGGAGGCAGAACTCATCTGTGCTGCTGTGTTTAGGCCAGATCCTCTTCCCTTCTCTGAGGAGAGGGAGATGGAAAGAGAGAAAGACAAAAGTAGAAAGCGAGGGATAGAGATAGAGAGAAAGGAAAAAAACGGCCAGGTGGCTGGATTTGTTGGGGAGACAAATTTGTCTCCCCATACGACATCTGTCCTGGTCATTTGGGCGTCATCACTGCTTAACCCTCGGCCCCAACTCCCCCACTCCCCTCCCCCTTTGACCCACCTCTCTTGCACGTGTCTCTATGTAAATAAGAGGGTCGAGAGATGCTGTGTTTGAACTGGAACAATTGGACAGGAAAATCATTCCACCCCCATAAGCTCAAAGACGAAAAAGGGATCTTTGTTGTTCCTCTGTAGAAAAAGATAATTCACGAAGGAAGAGGAGCCATTCGTTAGTGAATATGACAATCATTGCTTATCCACTAGTGGGTAACATCAACAATATATATATATATATAAATATATATATATATATATATATAAATATATATCTGTAAAAAATCCTATATGAAGTAATGCAAAAATGTAATGTATGAATTAATGAAATAGTAAAATGTTTTATTTTGTTCTAAAATGAAGAAGCTCAGATCACGATGTGCCATGTTTTAAATGTTATTCTTGCATGACAATTATGAAGGATTTTTATTTTGTTTTTGTTTTTTTGTCCTGAATGTATTGTGTCCTGCGTCTTTGTCCTCGTGTCCATGTCCTTGTCCTGATATATTTTTATCAAACTGCCTATGACACATGAAGTCTCCTCCCCCCATCCCCTACCTTATCGACAGTATTATTGTGCCAGGGCAGCTGAATTGCAACAGATTCTCTATTGTTGTCTTATCTTTCTTCTTTTCTGCTCTTTGTTTTTGCTTTGTTTTGTTTGTTTACTGTTTTGTTGTTTGACATTTCCTGTCATATTTTGTACTACATTAAATGTGTTCATATTTGCCAACATGAGTGGAGTCCATAGAGGTTGTTCTGGCTGCTCAGTGTGCCTTTAAATTTCGTCAAGTGGCTTGTGATTTTAAACGGCCCCTTTGCAATGTGTTGAAACACCAAGAGAATGCATAGTTTATAAAGCATAAAGCCTGAGTGTGGACAGAGTGCTGTGTCTGGTGTGTTGCATCATACAGATTTCATAATAATTGCTTTCGCAGTGCTGGATCTTATTCCAGGCAGGTGGTGGAATGTCTCCTAGGACATCGGCAACCTCAACATTTAAAACACATATGCATCCTCTCTCTCCCACACACACACACACAATCACACACACAATACAATTACACACACAAACACATTATCGGTATTATAATTGATGCACACACACACACACAAAACCTCATGCGTGCATCGGAATACCTTTTAGTGCTGTCCCTGATATTACAGTGTGTCTGGCTGTCAAATATCCAGATTGTATAGAGAATTATAGACTCTGGAGTGAATGGTTCATGTCAGAACACATGCTCAAGGCTTCATCCTCAAGCGAGCTGCATTGCAGCAGGTTGGCTTATGCAACATAAAGACCTGAGCTTCTGCTGACTGCCAACAGGCAATCAGTGATTAGTGGACTGAATATTGCATGTCTTTTATTATTCAGACACATGACAGCAGACCCTGACAGTGAAAAAAGGCTTAATGTGAGAGGAGAGGAGTCTCATGAGCAGCTTGGTTATGGATCATATAGATTTTCTTGAATTGTGGCTGATCCATTTTCACCCTGTGTCATTTTCACATCCTTACCAGCAGGGGGCCTTACAAAGAACTGAGCAGAAGTCATTATGGACTGTGTGTGTGTGTCCGTACATTGTGTGTGTGTGTGTCTAAATCTTGATATCAATCAAATTACTAATTTTCCAATATGACAGAAAGAATAGTGATAAGTGTTTGCAGTGGATACTTCTCAAATACCAAATAACATAATCTTTCTACAAATTTATCCACCAAAGACAAATCTAGAAACAAGTCTAAGATGTCACCCACTGTATAATTTGTAATTTGTTCACATAAATTACTTATCAGACCAGTTACGTTTTGTAAAAAGACATGTACAACAGCTACTAATTTGCTAGATAGATAGATAGATAGATACTTTATTATTCCACAAGGGGAAATTCAAGAGCCCACAGAGATGTCTGCTACAGTAACTGAGTTTTGTTTTAGGTCTGCCACATACAGTACAGTATAACTCAGTTACCGAGATGCACAAAAAGACATACCATGCTGTAAGTTCATCTGACATATCAACGAAAAATGACCATAAACTGACCATTTCCAAACACCAGTATTAGCATATTGTCACACGTTGCATATGCTCCCTCTGTGTGTTGGTTACATCCCTCATTTAGAGAAATATATGAATCCCTTACGGTTCATGCAGTAAGCCCTCACAGTTCATAAAGTAAAACACAAGTGACTGTCTCGGCCACAGGGCCTGCTCCTCTCTTATTCTGTGTGCGCCCCGTTTCCTGTGTTTTGACGGGGGCTGCGATGCCCCCTGAGGCGCTAGGGTGACAGTTACAGGCACAGAGGCAGCACACCCTTTAAGCGTTAATGGAACGTCACCACCTGTTCACACAGGTAGACACAGAGTCCTGCCCCGAGCCATCTGTGCATATCACATCATTACTGGGGGAAGGGAAGAGTGCGGAAGGCATGACAGACACACAGAGATAGTGAAAGGGGTAGCTGACAAAGACAGGAAGCCAAAGAATAGACAGAGAATGTTGTAGGTACTGTATGTCAATGTTGCTATAGGCAACATACTCTTGGAATCTGGTCACGGTTCAGAATAAGAGAATCTTTGTGACAATTTCCTTTTCACAAACAGCTGTACAAGCAAAGAAGTGAACAAGACACAGATGTGAGAAAGGAAAAAGAAAAGAGAAAGAGAGACAGAATGGTGACATATGTCTCACCAAAGACTGTGTGACAAACTAGAGCCTTGCTTTGGCATTTCATTCCTATTGATTACACTTTCCTTTGTGCGCTGGTATCAAGTAATGAAACAGCATACCTTTGAATACCTCTTGTAGCCCACAGAGATGTCTGGTAATCAACATGACGAACATAATAGAACTGGCCTCGACTTATCTGTGCTAATTTTACCCCATAAAGCTTCTCTCTTCCTGTGTGTATGTGAGAGTCCCCAAGTTTTGTGACTGAATGTTGTGCACAAATGTGTGTGTGTGTGTGATGGAAGAGAGAAGAGAGAGAGCGAGAGAGAAGGGAGAGTGTGGGCGAGTAGGTGTGTGTTTGAGAGAGAGCGAGAGAGAAAGAGAGAGAGGGAACAAATAGTGACAGAAAGGGGACAGAGATGGCAAAAGAGAGAAAGAATCTGTGTGACAAAGCGACTGTGTGTGTGTGTGTGTGTTTCAGTTAGGCCTACTGCAAATTAGACACCAGAGGAACATGTCTGGTCTGAGGGCTGATGTGCTCGCCTCGTCTAGGCTGTGGGTCGCTGTCCTCATTTGCATGTCTGCGAGCACTTCCTCAGTATTTTGTAACCGGGTGTGAGCCGGGCTCGCTGCAGCAAGTGCACAAGTGAAACTGAAAACTCTTCATGTCTTGAGTTGAGTGAGAAAGAAAGGGAGAGAGAGAGAGCGAGCGAGTGAGGGCAAGCACCACGGGTTTACCTCAGAGCTCCTCATTGACCAAGGAAATCATATCTCTTGGATATCTTGTGATAAAAAAAAGTCTAATAGAGTCAAGCTCCAGAGAGTTCACCACATCGGAGATGTTATCTGCTAGCGGCTAATTATCTCTGCCACTGAAAGTTGCTGAGTGGATCGCTCTCTCCAGCTTTCAGGTCTCTGACAGGAAGCAACTTTAACTCCAACAACCGACTCCGCTGTTTTTCATAATCTTCTGCCATTTCACCTGAGTGGAAACAAAAATGAAACTATATGGGGAATTCAAAATGCGCTCGCCTAGCTTCGAAAAAGATAAAGACAAGAACTGAGAAGAGCTAATAAATTATTTGGCTGTTGGAGAAGGCTTTGTTTGGATAATGTGGATTCTAAGGGGGAAACTTCAAGGGACTTTTTGATGTTTTGCAACAAAGAGTCGGAATAATACAAAAATGTGTCATGAATAATATCAAAGCCGTTAGCTCTGTATTCTCTTCTCGCTGATGTCCCGATATGTCTGCAGGCAGGCTCTCTCTCTAACTGGAGAAAGCTCTGGGTCTTAAGCAGTGTTCACCATATGCATTGTCATCAAAGCTCATGAGCGTCAGTCTTTGATTCATCTGAGGAAATGTTGTACATCTTCTTAATCCTCATAAACTAAGTCTCATAAAACTTGATTGGGCTCATCCCTGTGGGACTTGAGGGGATCTGCCAAGACACAGATAATTCTCTGCCCAAAATGATTCAACCTTGTTTTGCTCAGCAGGCATCCGCTTATGCAGTAACCCTAGTGCCTCCTATATTTGTTTAATTAGAAAACAAATGTGTAATCTGTTTCAGAACATGTGTTTAGCTGAGAAATTACACAGAAGAGTAAAATATTCCCCAAAGCAGACACATTTCTTTTTGGCCTACTTCTCCCAGGTCCCATTCGAGTCTAATAGTGAGCTTCATCTTTTTTTAGGATAACATATTATACAACCTTCAGAATGCCGATAGACATGCCAACATCAAATATGGTTTGTCAACATGAAGTAATGTGAACTAAAGGTAGATGTTTGGCAGACATGTCACCCTCCCACTTACACCCACAATACGCAATATGTGCACATGCATACACACACACACATCGCATTGCATACACACATCACCCCCCCTTCAGTCAGTCTTGTGTGTGCTGCTCAAACCACACCATGGCCGTGTTCCAGATGGCTGCCCAAAGTGCGACGGTGGGGGATTTTTTGGACCCAGTCACACCCACCAAAAATAGGCAGGCAAGATAACGCAAGCAGTCATCCATGACCTGTGCTGGCTGCTCTCGGCCTCTGCTTGGCCACAGTGCAGCAGCCATGCACTGGGACGCAGTCCTCACTACAAATGGCAAAATCACAGACTGTTCTGCAAACACTCTACTGATACAATACCCCTGGTCTCAACTGAGAGAGAGAGTGTATGCACTTCAAACTGCTTTATGGGCAGATCAGTTGTCTGGAACTCAAACAATGGGTGCTCATCAATATCTATCACAGACCAGGGGTGTTGGGGGCTGGGAAGGTCAGATAGTCCGTCTGTGTGAGACGTATGGGGGGATGGATATGGAGGGCTTTTTGGGGGATGCACCAAGTAAGACACAAAGACCTTCTGCAGACTTAGCCTGAGCGAAGGCTGTCATTTTGGACTTGAATGTCTTTATATGCTTTGTCTGTTTCGCACATCCAAGAATCAGTGGACTATAAGCCAAATCTGGACCGGACCCAGTCCAGATGCACTAAAGTTTAGGGCCCAGAACCACTCCACAGTCAGCCAAGTGAGCCAAGAGACACAATGTGGAGACACAATGCATGATACACAGTGTCTGCATGAGACACCATGTTTGGCAACATCTTTCCATTAATTTTGCCTTCCTCTTTTCTGTACTTGTTTGTGTGGCTTTGATAACTACTTGCTGAGTAGGCTACTTATTGGAAATATATTTACTCTACCAAATAAACAAGGCTAGTTAAAGTATCCCCAAAACAAGGTCTTCTACTCCATTAATTTGTATGTGCATGAGATGACATGGCAATTGCTTTGACATGGTTTGGAGTGGATGTGTGTGTCCATGCGGTTATATCAATCTTCAGCAATCAGCACACTGCCCATTAATAGTTTCTTGTGCAAAGAGTATCAAAGTAATCATTCTGGTATTTTTTGATACAGAATTCGATTTTCAATGTAAAAACCCAAATCAGCCTGCACAGTGAGCATTTTGCTTAGTGGATCATGACATGATTAAACTCTGTTGACGTGTTTCCTGCGATAAAGTGCAATTTCTTTCTCAAAGAAACAATTGACATCTTTGTCATATCCGTTGTGCACGGAAATGGTCTGACAGTAGAATATCACAGGTATTTCTTGTCTGAATTGTCTAGTCAAGGGTAGGCTAAACACCATCCTAATTTTTGAGCAGTAGCAAGTGAAAGACTCGTTAACATACTGTGCATAAACACACAAAAATGTTACTTATGTGTCCATGCCTAATAGCCTAAGGTTAAATTAAATGGCACACATTCCGAAAATAAATGGCACACATTCCGATTTTTACTAAGATACAGGCTGTAGCTGTCCCGTTCTTACCTTCTGACCAAGACAAAACTGTTTACCAGCGCTCCGTCTGGGCGGGGTGTGGTGGTAGCCCCAGCCAATCAGGCGTTTCTTTTTCCACGCA
>NC_063204.1:24440858-24526310 GCF_017589495.1 Alosa alosa
CAAGCAGGGCTTCCGCACGGCTTTCTTCTAGGTTGATGGGACCGAGGTTTGGCCATTTGCATCAGTGTTCTCTGTAACGAAATCAATAATCTCGGAGCACAGTTCACTGGTTGATACAACAGACCACTTAGGTGTATTGAAGGTTTTGTGGAAGTGAGCTCTATCCTCATCTGCTGTTTGCCACAATCCCCTTTTTATAATGGGAGGAGTTATCTGATTCTGTCGGGGCTGCTGCTGCTGCCCCACAGACGTGCATTTCAGTGGTGTTATCAATAATGTATGGCGTTTTTAGAGACTGACGTCTACTCTGACTGACTGCTTTCTGAGGCTGTGATTAAATGCTCAGGGTCCTTTTTAAATAAATGTTTCTAATGTTGCACCAGTGAGGTGCGTTGTAATGTGGAGGTGGATTTTAATTCTCTTCTCAGCTGCAGTGGTTGGTTTATGCTGAGTGCTGTGACCATAGGATGCAGTTGTGATTGGACTGCTGTTGATCAACCCTTTGAATTCCTCTCCCCAGTGCATTTAGTTTATAGGCTACTCTCTGCTGTACAGTCTACTGATCACCTGTGTTTACCTCCTAGCTCATCAATCTTATTGTGGAGTCCGTGACTGTTGCACATTGTGTGCAGACCCCCGCCCTTGACCGATGCTTTTACTGTGCTCTCCCCCTCATAGGAGTGATCATTAAAGGCTCTCTTACGCCTCGGCCCAGGATGGCTGGTGTCAGCACGCAATCCCATTTATAACACAGAATTAAGCCACACTCAGCACGCTTTTAGTGACATCTCCCGGGTGCCACGTCAGCAAACAAACCCCATTGAAAGCGTTACCTGCCCGCCTGTACCATCCTTCTGCACCTCAGAGTGCTTGGCCTGGGGACTGGACTCCTGGGCTGTTCTGGTGCTGTGCTCTGTATTATCAATACAGCATGGATTTGTCAACATCTAACTTAGCCACCCCACCCCCACTCCCCCTCTTCACAATGGTCTTGGCTCTTTAACAGAATATATATTTTTAATATAGGCAGGACAATTGTTGTACTACCAGTATTTGTCACTGAGGAATAGTGAGTGAGTGTTGAACTTGAAGGTTGTAGGCTACTCGTAGCATAGCAATAAAGCCTCCCACCCCAGAGTTCCCCTCCCTTCTTTGAGAACTCCTTTGGCCAAACAGGGCCATTGGATACGCAGTCAATACAGTGTCTTTGCATTTTGGATAGAGGAATCTGAAGCATTTGTGTGACCCTGAACCGCCTGTTGTCCTGGTTTAAGGAACCAAAACTAATTTGAGAAGTTGTATCTGTGCCAGCGGTGATTGAATGAAAAGCCACTGATGCGTTCGAACAGCTCTGCTTTCGGTTGGATCGAGAACTCTACTGCAGGGGTAGCTCTTTAGAAAGACAGACCAGGAGAAGAAGAAAAAAACTTGTTTGAAAGACTGTTCTGTGAAGAGGGTTTTTGTGTGCTTTGATTGGCCTTGTCTGCATCTGCTTTTTGAATCCTTTGTTCTTTGGAATTGCAAGTTTTTGTACAAGGATGTTTGAGTGTTTGTACAGCCTGAATGGATACCATGGGATTTTTGGTGTGATTAAGACTTAAAATTTGATTCTCAAAACCCAAATTGACCTCGTACCTTCGATTTCACTGCTAATGCACTTCCATTTGCATCTTTACATCTTTAGCCGAGTCTCGTATTATTGCCATCGTCAGTGTGGAGCGATTAAGTGATTGGCGTCATTCCTTTAATCCTATCCTCCGAAGATGCCCTTATCTAAAGGAGCCTGCTTTTTACACAATCCATTTTCTCTGCTGATGATTTAGCGAAGCAATTTGGGTTAAGTGGCTTTCTCCCGAGCACAAAAGCCACCTCCCCTCTCTCTAATGTTCCCCCGCAGCACCAAACTCCCCGCCGCCTCGGGCCTCCAGACACAGACAGACAGACACACACATACCCACACACTAGTACACTAAGCCTACCATGATTTGGCGCAAACCTACCTTTGACTCCTCCTAGCTAAGTGTGAGCTGGGAAAACGGTTGCAGTGAACTCTGGTATATGGCTATCAGTGGAGTTTGCCTCTTGATGGGGCTGATGAGGAATGGTTGTCCTCTTCAAGCCTGTGGAGTTATAACTCATTTCAGAGAGAGAGAGAGAGAGAGAGAGAGAGAGAGAGAGAGAGAGAGAGAGAGAGAGAGAGAAATAAAAATAAAGAGAGAAATAAAGAGAGAAATAAAGAGGTAAAGTAGGGGGGGTGAGGGTAAGGAATGAAAGCAAGGATAGGAGGGGGTGAGGGTAAGGAATGAAAGCAAGGATAGGAGAGAGTTTTCTTTCTGCATCTCTTAACCTCTCCTCTGGTTTCTGAGGTAGCCTAAGTGCTGGTGCCCCGCGGTTCGGAGAGCAGCAGCGCAGTACTTGGGCTAAAACCCAGAGGATCCTACACAAACTAATCAGGCTAAGAAGCAGAGGGAGAACGCTGAGCTGGCGACCCAGCTCCGAAAACGGCAGTTTTCGAGCCTTCATAAGATTTCAAATCAAACACAGACATGAGTACACAAATGGACACACACACACACACACACACACACACACACACACACACACAGACGACCGACGCTTGTGGCTTGAAGTCCTATATATATCCCCTGCAGATAAAATAAAAAGCTCATCTGACAAATCAGATCCTGCCCTAGAAGAAGATGTTTGTGAGCTTTTTTCTTCACTAAAATCCCCCTACACAGTAACCTAAGAGATTCCATTATGCCACCGGTTTCATGATCCTTGTCAGTCTGTGTAGCTTTCCTCATGCCAATGCCACTTGGCTCATGCGTCTGTTTTAGAATGAAGTTTGGCCGTTAAATGTGTTTTTGGTCTCTCCTAGCTGCTTTAGACTTTAGACTGGCTTCCTTAAGCAGAGAAAGCAGCTGACACTCAACCCCCCAAACCCCCCCCCCCAAGTCACCCCTCTCATCTTTGGGTCAGTGGGGGCTTTTATGGCTCAGAGGTTGCCACAGAGATTGCTTGGTGCAGAGGCTCTTTGTCATGTCCCCTGACATGCTGGCCATTTCAGCCTGGGCTCTGCCTGAGAAGAGTGTTGGAAGAAGGGGTGATGCTCTGCCCTCACAGTGTGTGGACCTGGGTGTCCTTGAAAGCAGGAAGACTAGTTGGAGACTTAAGACAGAACATGCATTGTGCACATTTCTTAAATTATTAGACTTAAACTACCAAGGCTTGGGCAAGACGTGGGCAGCCATGGCCTACTGGTTAGCGCTTCGGACTTGTAACCGGAGGGTTGCCGGTTCGAACCCCGACCAGTAGGCCACAGCTGAAGTGCCCTTGAGCAAGGCACCTAACCCCTAATCACTGCTCCCCGAGCGCCGTGTGTTCACTGTGTATAGTGTGTTTCACTAATTCACGGATTGGGATAAATGCAGAGACCAAATTTCCCTCATGGGATCAAAAGAGTGTATATATACTTACACTTATACTTAAGACTTGGAGTGAGAGGATGTTTGCACTCTTCAGTATTATAAGTTGTCATAACATTAGCTTTGGTTTGTGGACAAACAAAAACACCTTTTTCTGGTAGAACAGTGATGATGCACGGATGTACACACAGATTTGCCACCACACTGCTCTCTGCTATCCAACAAAAGTCTTGGATGAATGCTCCCCTACTCCGGCAAACCATGAACACATAAAGAAGACACACACAGG
Source organism: Alosa alosa (assembly GCF_017589495.1). Lineage (NCBI taxonomy): Eukaryota > Metazoa > Chordata > Actinopteri > Clupeiformes > Clupeidae > Alosa > Alosa alosa. The sequence continues at coordinate 24,444,576 of NC_063204.1, forward strand.
CACACTTTCAGTTTAAGTCCTATTTTGTACGGCCTGTGAATTCCAGGTGGAGTGGTAGCCGCCATGTCAGTGCCACCTCCCTCGCACTGTAGCTTACAGGAGGAAGTAAGTGTGCGTGTGTGTGTGTGTGTGTGTTTGTGTGTGTGTTAGCGCCAGAGCTAATTATCACCTGGAGACTGTGTGAGTGGCAGCCATTTGCAGAGAACAGGGTCACCGCATGGCTGCTTGAAGCCCAGCAGAACTGTGTGCCAAAACCTGTTGCTGTTGTCATCAAAAACATTTTTTGCACGGGGAGTGCGAATGAGTACACTGCCCCAGGAATGGCATCTTCATGCTATTTATACTAGGTGTGGATGCACTGGTGTCTCTGCTACTGTTTGTCTCTGCCCCTGAGCCGTAGAGCCTGAGAGTTTGGTTTGAGACTTTGTTTGGAAGGTCCTCGGTGGACATGGGCTTGGTTGCTGTAAAAGTGTGATTTTCAGCCAGTCTCGTAGCATCTTGACTGGTAATAAGCTTTAAGTGCCATTTGAACAGCTGTGCCTGGGAAAGATGGCTCACTCTTAAGTAAACCTGATAAATATTTATGCGAGAACACGTTAGCCTGTACCGTACCCACATTTGTTAAGCAAATGTTTGCAGGCCGTTTTTTCCCTCACCGTGCCTGAGAATACTTATCAATATAGGCTCTCTCACATATGTTCCCATCCTCCTTTACGTCAATACACTGACATACCTCAGTGATCATCAAATCAGAAGTGAGTTAATGGTTGAACTGGTCTAATTGGCAAAGTCCACACAAACTACCAAGGACCAATGTAGTTTTTCTAAGATTTATCATTGTCACTCTTGTAGAAACCACCGGAATCTTAAAACGGCTTCTATTCTTTATTGATCTGTGCTATGTAATTTATTTGCATCAGCATGGAGCCACGTACTTTTTTTTACATTTATTTAATTTAGGCCAGACAAAGGGTAAACGCAGTCGCAGTGATGGGGTGCGACTAGACTGAGCCATGGGCCGGGGTGGACCAGCTGAGAGCGAGAGGGGTCCCGGCGCCCAACCCCACATCTGTCACGGACAAAAGATTGGCAATAATGAGGGGGGGATGCAGGGGCAGGCCATGACCTATGGAAATGACTCTGGGAGCCCCGTTGGGCCCATTGAGGGGGCTGGTGTGATTTAAGAGGTCAACATGAGGCTGAGGTGGGGGGTTGGACTGCGCAGTGTGTGTGTGTGTGTGTGTGTGTGTGTGTGTGTGTGTGTGTGTGTGTGTGTGTGAACGTGTGCGTGAGAAGCTGTGTTTACACAGGGGCTGAGGCATGCAAGTGTGCAAAATCATTCTCGTTCTCTCCCTTTCTGTAACGTGCGAGAGAGGAGGGGAGGGTAAATGGGGAGAGCTGGAGGGTCGTGCCGAGGCGTCTGCCTGCAAAGAGCTTCAAGGTAACCATATTCTATCAGGCAGCAGCGGGGGGAGCAGGGATGGTGCGGTTGCTGGGAAACGGGAGTAATTAATTCCACTCGGCATGAAGGTGAGCACAAGGAGTGAGCTCACTCGCTCACTCAAGCTCTGATGAGGCGCACATGTGACTCAAGCCGCCACCCCCTTCTACCCCCCCCCCCACACACACACATCTGTTTGTCTTTTTTCCCATCAGCCTTTGCTGCATCGCGACACCCCCCAGCTCCCCCTTCATTACTGGGGTTGGACGGGGGGTCGACAAAGCAGGAGCAATCCCAGAGTTATCGTCCATCAACAGAACCCCCCCTCTCACACACATCACCCCCACTGCTTTCCTTAGAACATAATCGGCAGGCTATCTGGCTCAGCACGTGGCGGAGCGCTGTGCTTAAAAGTTGAGACAACGGGGGTCCGCAGATGGACGAGGACATTGGTATTAAGCTGGACGTGGGACCCCCTCATCACCCCCCGCCCCTACACACACACACACACGCACACTTAACCCTTTATTGAAGCCTCCCACCATTTTCCATTCCAGACTGACCCCCCTGCAGTATCTATGTCCCCCTTCTCTGTAGTCTTTGTCTGCGTCTGATCCCCTGTCTTGGTTTTTATCCCCAAATGCCAGATTTCAGCTGCTTCTGAGAAAACCTGTTTCGATGCCTGTTCTTTCTTTTTTCTTGTAATTTTTAAAAGCCTCCAGTGCTCAGATTTTTAAATTGGCATTCTGCTACAAACACAAGGTTAAGCAGTCCATGTGCGAATAAAATAAAAATATGGCAGTCAGAGTATCTGTAGCCTGAATTTGTTTTATTTTTAAATTCTATTCAGACTATTTGTCCTTGATAATACATACCGTATTATATACATACCGCAGGCATGCTCAAAAAAAGACTTATTTCCGAAGTACTTTATTGTGTAGGTGGAATGCTTGATCTTCCGAGATTTCTAGAACTAGAACAGTGCAAACTTTTGGAATTATTTTTTTATATGGTCTGAGGAACATCTTCTTTTCCTCCAAAGAACAAAATTAATACTCAGGGCCTAATTTTTAACACAGCATTGCAGGTATAGCGCATAATTTATTCAAGTCCCGCAACTCTAGCCATCATGCGAAAAATTCACACATTTTACTGCGCTGTTTGAATAATGGAGCAGTGTAAATGTGGGACCGGACGGACCAAATTCTGACTTGAATCGAACATAACCCCATGTAAAGATGCGCACAGAACCACGTTGCAGGTGCTCTCTCTCTATCGCAGTAGGACTTGTCACTGCTGAATTAAAAATAAAAATCTGCCTGTCTCTATGGGAATTTAACATAGGGGTGGGAATACTTATGACCCCTGTATTTTAAGGAAGAACATTTATTTATTTATGATACATTATTCATTCACTAAGAAAATTGGTGTCCTTAAAGGTTAGATATTTCCTCATTTTTCACTTAAGGCATTAAGATCAATTTCCAAAAGATGATTTTATATTCCTCTTTTCAGTCAACTTTAGCATGGGTGCCAATACTTTTGGCCATCACTGTATCTATTGCCAGTGGAATTTTTCCAGTTTCTTAATTCTTCAGCTCCTAGTGTGCGTCAGAGAGCGAAGCAAGGTTTTGCCTTCATCTCCCACTGCAAAGTCAGCGGGCAGAGCCAGGAGCCTGCGCTGGTAAATGCTGGATAATTCAATGACTGGCGTTAGCGACTGCAGTCAGGCGCTCCCAGGATGTGAAATCCAATTGCCATTGATTCTTGAAATCCGAGGCTGTTATCTTTGGATCTTTTTTCCCCTCTGTAGTGCGGTGGGTATCAGATTAAACATTCTCCATCCATTTCATTTGCAGCCTCTTGAGATGCAACTCAATAGTGGGTACTTGAGGCATGGCCTAACACCCCCCCCACCACCCTTTTGTTCTCTGTGCTGTTAAAAAAATAAGTCTTATTTAGTCTTAATCAGATTTGGCTGCACAGAATTCAATTAATTTAAGACATTAGGCGATTTCAATGACTGCGGATTATGCTCTTCAGAATTGCTGGTGGAATATCTCATGCCAAATCCCCCCTCCCCAATTGATTTTTAAAAAAATGACAAATGCCAGAACTGTTTTCTTATCCTCTTTCCCTCTTTCTTTCTTTCTTTCTTTCTTTTGTTCTTTCATTCTTTCTTCTTTCTTGTGCCCTTGTTCAAGGTTGGTATATGTCTTTGCAAATGTATTTGCTCTGCAAAACCCTCAGTCATGAGTTCTGTGTTGCATTCACACGTCCGCTCTGATGATCGTGCCAGATGGTGAGCATGCTAATTTCCCATAAATATCACGCCGATTAAAGAGCTCTCAGCGCTTGACTGGCGGTGTCGAGGGAGTGGCCACGTGAGGGACCCCAGATGCGGTGGGGGGCTCTGATGCATCTGCCAGAGCCGCGGATGTTTGGCACCCCTGCACATGAAAAGGTGCGATCCATAGGAGTTAGGTGTCACTGGGTCATCTCTGTTGGGTGAGTCAGCTGAGGTCCCAGTCTGCCTTCAGCCTTGGGTATTGATCTGGCACCCACGCCTGCCACCACTTCAGTTCAGCAGTGTGGACATGTGTGTTTGAAACTGCAGTTTCCAAGCAGGTCTTATATCACAGCATCAGGCCTATTCATTACAGAAGAAATTAAATGGCAGTATGAAAGGAATGTATTCTGGTTGGAGTTATTGAATGGGGAGAAAAGTGGTATCCACTTTTCAGATTTTCATTTTGTGATTTTGCTTTCATCCAGTAGAGTTTCTTGTGCTACAGTCAAAGCATCAATTTTTCCATTAAATGTGAGTGCACAGAATGTGTTGCCACTGAAAAAAGTTACAGAGCAGTGTTGGAGATGTGCTTATTTTGAATGTCAAGCCTCCCACTTCCACTTCCACCCCAACCCCTACCTAGCGGAAGTTGTGTACAACATGAGATCAGTAAGAAAGGGATTTTGGGAGCACTTTGAAGTGTTTTTGGGAGGACTTTGGCTGTACGTGCTGTGACTAATCTCCCTAGCTGGCAAGGAGAATATGTGTTGCTACCTTTAACAGGTACTGATAGTTGGGACGTGGTTATCAGCAGGCCGGCGGCATTTTTTTTTCCCTCTTGTCCTCGGAATGTGTCTGGTTATTTTTGTTTGTTTGTTTGCTAGGAAGTGTCTTTGTGACTTAAAAGGATTGGCCACGCAGTTTTGCATCCTGATGTGGCATTGTGAAGTAAACTCAGTAACAACACACACACACACACACATGCCATGTGTTTCCCACAGAATTTGATTGAATTTGTGGTGGTAGCATGACAACGGGGGGTGGGGATTAAGATTGTCTTGGTAGTGTATAGGTCTAATTGAGTGCCTGTCACTTTAAGACGTTCGTGAGGAAACCCTTGCAAGTGTAACACAGTTAAAAGCCTGCTGATGTGTGGATGCAATTATAAATAAAATAAATTAGTTATTTAAAATAAAGGTTCATACTTCTCCTTGGACAAGCACTTTTGAGTCTTGGAAAACACTTTTCCATTTACATCAGGATTTTGCAAACATTCAGTGTCGGAGTCAATAAAATGAGCTCTGCATGAGTAACGAAATATACAAGCAGCTGTAAGTAAGCATGCTAAACTCGACATCCAAACAGTACTCTAACGTTAGCTTTGAGATGCTGCTTGATTGCATAACTTAACTTAGTTTAGTCTCCTCAATGTACTATGTTGTGATAAGACCTTCGCAGAGTTAACTTTAATGCAGCAGTTTTGAACAAATTTGCGCAGCATTGTCACGATGCTAAGCGGATTTAAGCGTTAATGTTTTGTCAAATGCACATGCAGAGGAGGGGCAGCGGGCTCGTTACAAGAGAGAGCGGGCGGGGCAAGGAAAGGCTGCGTGCGTAAAAAGTGCAGCTCAATGAAAGGATTTTATCTTATCTTTAATTTAAATAGTACAACATAGAACATTAATGTGTGGCGGCCGGTTTTAATTTTGTGGCGCCCCGCCAGATTAGTCAACGTATGGGAAACACTGCATTCATACAGATAGCTAGCACTCTCAAACTCCAACTCACAGCTGTTCAAGGAGTGTTGAAATTGGGGTGATTGTCCTTTTGAAGGCGAAAGCACTGGTGTGGGACAGTGGGTCATTTTTACAGAAAAGCTCAAGGTAAAAGTGAAGGAGTGGATATGGGAAGAGATGGAGTGTGTCTGTCTGTCTGTGTGTGTGTGTGTGTGTGTGTGTGTGGCGCCTATGTGTGTCGAGGAAAAAGGAAGTAAAGGGCAATAGAGATGGAGGAATAGAAGGTGGTGGCGGGGCAGGACTACAGATTGCCAAGAGAGGGAGACCAATAGAGCAAGACTTGCAAATGAAACTAGACTTGGTTCGACATCTGCACATTAGATTTAATGTTGCTTCATTTAATTCTGATTGGACAAGTGATTAATCAAATGCGACCATCTTGAAAATAAGGTGGTGTGGCACTAGAAGAAGGTGTCTGAAATGAGTGGCAGTTTCATTTGCCAACGTGTGGCCTAGAAGGTGATCCCACCTGTAATGTTGTATCTGGGGTCCTGGGAGGGAGAGATTATGTACTGCAGTTGGACTCAATTACTCTGAAATTCATCTACAATTACAACAGACTTTTAGCAATTTACACCTGGTTGAACAGAATTCATAGAATCGGCTCTCAATAACGACTGCTTGCAGCAGCCTGCTTGTCCAGGTGTGAACAGTTCTACAGCCCAGCTTATTGGAGAGATGTTGCGCTGCGACAGTTTCACCGGAGCCCTGCCGTCTGGCGCCGCAAAAAGGGCTTCATTCTGCTATCAAAGCATAGAGATTACTGCAACACGACTCTTTTTTTTTTCTCTCTCTCTCTCTCTCTCTCTCTCTCTCTCTCTCTCTCTCTCTCTCGCCAGAAACTTGGAGTGTGAGTATTGTCTCTGCTTAAGCAGTGAGAGACATGCACTCACCCACTCTTGCCAGAAACTTGGAGAGAGTGTGTTGCGCTCGTCCGAAGCGCCTAATTAGTAGGCTGTGTTCTCCGGTCTGCAGACAGTGCCTGGGGTAATTCAGAGGTCTGCATCCATATCTGTCAGTCGCTGGCTGGTCACCATTGTGTTTTTGAGAGGAGAAGGCACAGCAATACACGTGGGCTTTGGCGTGTGATCTGAAAGCAGATGAAAACCCGTTGTCAAAGGGCTCTTCCTGACTGAGACAGAACTCTATGGGCTGGTAGGTATTTATATACAAAAGCCTTTTTCTAGAGTGTCAGGCCTTCACTTTAGTGTGGTTTTGTGACTGTCGGTTACATCAGGACGCAGTGGAACACTGTCACTTTGAATTGTGTCTGTGTGTCTGTGGATTATTATGTCGGTCACAGGTACTTGTGTGTAACACTGCTGAAGGCCATTAAGCACACATTGCCTATAGAATACATAAGATCCTATTTGTTCCTGTCGGGGGGAATCACAAGAGCAGCGCATATGATTTAAATGGACACGGCATAAAAGCTGCCCCTGGAGTCAGTGTTCCATCGTGTCTGGTCCAGGCCAGAGGTGTCCCAGATAGGCTTGTGTATGAGAGAGGTGCTTAAACGTGCCCCATTCTCCAGGGCTGCACACTCCCTCCGTCACGAATGTTTTAAACGGCCATCTGCTCCTTGAGCAGTCCCTTTTTCTGGATCCCTTTGAGGTGATTGATTAGATGTGTTTTTCCTGCTTGTTCTGTTGGCATGCCTTAGAGAAAATTGCCCATGAATAGTGCTTTTGAGTCCACCCTGCCATTTCTTGCATTAAAAGGAAAAGTGTGTGTGTGTGATTATCCGAATGTCTATGGAGATGTCTGTGGTCTGCGTTTTGCATCCGTTTCAGTAAATGGGATTGGATCTTAATCCTGGCTGTAGAGCTTAACTGTACATGGAGCCTAATGTAACCCTAAGATTACACACGCCTCGCTTTTAATGCATGTTATCAGAGCATCTCTTTGTTGTGTGTGTGTGTGTGTGTGTGTGTGTGTGTGTGTTCGTTTCTCTCTTGCGGCCTCTCAGGGGAATACAAAAGCAAATCCATTTAACCCTATAGCGCTGGCTGACAGCGATGCATTGTTCCCTGTTGCCTGGATACGACAGCAACCCCTTGAAAACTGCGTTGCAATGGGGTTGCGACGGCATGGCAATAAGGGGCAGGACTACGAGGATGTCACAGCTCGGTACTCCACTGAAGGGGAGGCACCTTGTCCCTCAGTCATGGCAGATGCTGCTGCTGCCTCAGCCCCCAAGAGAACAGGACCACACACACACACACACACACACACACACACACACACACACACACAGGAGCCTTTGGACTTTGGATTTTTTTTTTTTTTTTTTCCCCCAGGTGGCTTTGAAGTTAAGAGATTTCGGTATGCAATCTGTAGCCAAACATCGTTAAGTTGGGAGAGTAATTGGATGCCCTTTAATATAGCTGAAGTCAGACCACTGATAAAGTGGAATCAGGGTGTGCATGGTTGGTCCAATGAAAACATTTAATTTAATTTGGCGCCCTTTGGAGAAGGAAACAATATGACTGAATCAGAAATTAATTGGAGCCATGACTCGCGTCGCTTTCAAGGCTTAGCTGAGTGATTTTTCAGAGGTGTTGGAACTCAGAACTAGTGATCGTCATCATCGGCCCCTTCTGTAAACCCACTAGACACATGCAGACCCTGCTTTTGCAGACGTAACATCCATGGCACCTTGCCCACCATGCAGAGCATCTTGGGATAGCAGTCATTAATTGAGCGTATTCTCGGTCTACTAGGTTAAAATGTGACCTAGTTTCCTTGTTTTGTTTGTTTGTATTGTGTCCTTTTCTCTCCCGTGAGTGTCCATATATCTTGTTCTATTCTGAGTTCTTTATTTCGTGTTCTTGTTCCGTGTTGATGCCAACGTTGCACAGTTGCCAGATTCCTCCCTCCGCAAAAAAGGACGGCCAGCGAAGGTGCAATGTCACCAGTCTAATGAGCACAACACCAGGAGGAGCCGAGTGTGATGTGTGGTTAATGAGCCAATTTGTTGGTTTCCGCGTGGCGCTTTGCTGGTGAATGGGCTAGAGGGGAAACTGGGCTTGAAGCGTGTGTGTGTGTGTGTGTGTGTGTGCGTGTGTGTGTGTGTGTGTGTGTGTGTCTGTCTGCTGCGCATCCATTGCGGCTCCGTCCATTACGCTGATGAGGGCTCGTCAGTAGTGACATGACCTTGCCCTCGAGCCAGAAGGGACACGCAGCACACTGCACTGCTTGGACCTGGTCAGAAGAAGTGTGTATGCACACGCACACCCATACACACAAACACACTCCCATCACCAGCGGGAGGAGGAGACTGATGTAATGATGATGTAGGCTAGCAGACTGATCACAGTTGTCACCAGTGCTGTGTGTGTGTGTGTGTGTGTGTTCGTATGGTCACACTGACACATACTGTTTCTTTGGCATGCACACAAGTGCAGTGTGAGTAGTGTTCAGTCAGGCTTGACCCCGTCATCAGCAGTAGTTGTTTAACATCGAGGATCAGAGATTGGTGTGTGTGGGAGAATGCCTGTGTATGTGCATGCTTGTGCTCATGTGCCTCGGACACTTCTGTACGTGTGTGTGTGTGTGTGTGTGTGTCCACCCCACGTCAGTACTCATAATTTCTGAGGTACTGTTCTGTTTCCTTATGAGTAGGTTCTCGGTCTGTTAATGTTTTCATGTTGTTCGGCATTTCTACCTCAGCAGCTGAAAATGCTGAATCCTTTTCAACAAGTAGGCTATTGCTTACAGCGTCAAAAAACAATGTATAAACTGCAGCTAATAGTTGGGAAATTACGGTATACAGGCCTGTGTCTTACAGAAAAGCACAATCCTTCTGGTTCTTAATCACAGCGCTTTAATGGCTGCTCTAGTGGTGCCGTCGGTTGAATTTGAATAGCACTTCAGAAAGCACAGCACAAGCAGGAGTTATTATGGTGGACTTTGTTGTGTTTTCTTGCTACAATTAAATTAAAATCACACACTTAAAATTAAATGGATGTAACAGATTAGTTGTCAACGATATAAATAATCAATTTTGTGATTGCAGCTTCTTTTTTTAATCTTACTCCTGTATGACATTAAACAAAATATTTTTGCCGTGTGGGCAAAACAAGGCATCTGAAGATTTAATTTTGAAATCACTGATCAACATTATTATGACCTGGCATTCTCTGGGGGTATGCCAAGTTTCGTAGAATTTCATCCATGGGGGGGGTCTAAAAAAATTAGGTTATGTGTACATTTAGTGACTGTACACTCATTGGCCTGTAGATGGCAGTGCACACATATACACATGCACACACACACAGGCACCCACATACTATCGGTATTAGAACGGCCGATACATAATTACAAATTCAGTAGGATTAAAAGAAAGCCAAAATAAATATTCATCATCATCATCATGGCTGCATTTCCAGTATTGGCGATAAGTAGTCGTTTGTCCACTAGATGGCGATCGTTGCAGTGAGGCGTAATTTTGTTGGAAGTTAAAAGTGGGTTGGAAAAACAATGGACGCTTCCTACAAGGACTGTAGTTTACCGCAGAGAACGTCTAATAAGGATAGGACGATGTTCACATGAAATGTAGGGGTCATTCCACATCAATTCAACCAGGGCCCACGCACTTAGGTCTCAAAAAATTCTGAAAAAATTACCAGGTGTACCTATGTTACCCAGGAGACACACTGTAAAATTACTCTTATGTAAGATCAATACTTTCCAAGATACAGCCAGTTTTACAGGGGGAGGGGGGTGTCGATTTTGTTCGGCCTATTTTTTTTTTGTCAAAGTTCACAAGCCCACAGCGCAAGAACTAAACCATGTAGGAGGCTCAAATTTTGCATGCTGGTAACTAAATAGGAATAGTATGTAGCAAAATCGTCACGTTTGGTCTGGATAATCCTGCATGGTCATAGCTGTCCCTCAAAGTTGATACAAATTTTATTGGAGTTTTTGGCTGGGCTCTGTTTAAGCCTTCAGAAGACATATTTGTACTCAACATAGGCTCTTGATTTATTTTCCTTACTGAGATGAGTAGAAACACTCTCACAAAAAACAATGAACAGAAAATAAATTCCTTCAGGGTCTGAACAGCAGACTTCACAAGTCTAAAAAATCATTTTGGTTCTCATTTTCAGAGTACCCAAACACCTTGTGGGAATATACAAAGATTTTTTTAATATTTTTTTCTTTATTCTCCATGATCTTTTCTTTTCAAAAACACCTATTTGACTTGTCTTATGCAAATCTTTCTTTTTCACTTTCCACCCTGAACATGGGCAAAATGCACCATTGACATCAATATGTTTTGTATAATCCGTAGGGCCTAGGATGACCAATTTTTTCCGTATGTTTGCCTCCAGGGGTCATGTTAACCCATTCCATGTGCACACATGTGCATAAACAGATACACACGCACACACATACATTCACAGTAATCATACGTATGACGCATACTCACACAGTAGACATATGTATGCATGCATGTATGCACAAACACACAAGCACGCACACATACACACACACACATAAACAAAAACATGTACACGCACAGATGCACACAATTCAAGAATTTCTCAGAATTATGAACAGGCAAGATGGGGGTGGGGTTGTATAAAATGAATTTTACATGTGAAATCTATGAACTAATCATGTTTTGGTACTTGTTGTCTAGCAGATACCAGTGAGAATTGAGTGTGGATAATGCAATTTAGTGAGACAGTTAGAATCATATAGGCCTTTCAGCGTGATTTATTTTTGTGGAAAAAATGTGCTGGACTGGGCGGCGGTCATATTTTGTACCGCTCTGCGGTACATCTAGTTTTGATTGGCCTAATCGATTAATGGAGAGAATAACCGAATTGATAATTGAGTATTTCAGGTACCCATTTTTAAAAAAAAAATCTGACACAGACACAGTCAGGCAGACTTGGATGAGAGAGAAGGCTGTGCATCCAACACACCAACATCGATTGCCGCCATTGGCTAATGTTTATTTGGCTATGAAAGCCGTTTGGTGAATCCAAATCTTTCTTTTGACCTTGATGGCTCCCGTGCAAATGAGCGCCATATGTCTTTAAAATCAGAGCTCCCATTCGACCAATCGCAGAGCTGGAATAGCAGCCGGGCCAGTGTCTAGTTTATGGCTAAGTTTGCCCTTATAAAGCCACAGCAGACAGTCATAGACACACACACACACACACACACACACACACACACAAACAAACCCCCACAGCCACAGCAAGCGCTGTTCTTTAAAATCAAACACACACACACACAAACAGCCACAGCAAGCTCTGTTCTTTAAAATCAAACACAAACACACACATTTCAGCTGCAGTTAACTTTGTTTTTCATAGCAACAGAATGTGAGTGATATAGGTGTACTTAACATAGAGACATGCATAATTCGATAGAAAGTTTGTTGATTCTTTTTGTATGTACCTGTTGTGATCTACCTCCTATATTCGGAAGAAGAAATGCTCTGTTGTTTTTTTTCTTTCTGTAAATCCATGTTTTTTAATCTAGTTGTTTTTCCCTGTATGAGACTGTTGTGTTCAGCCCTTTGGAAGTGCTCAGTCTGTTCCCATTCTCCCATGGTTGCACACCACTGGAGTCATTCAGGCAGACATGTTATCAGACAGAATGAGATTGTGTGAGTGTGTGTGTGTGTGTGGGGTGTCTCTGTCTGGCTTTGTTTGGGTGGGGAGGACTGGAGGATAGTAGGGTCTTAAGTCTGAAATTTGTGACAAGTAGATTTGCACTTTGCCACACCCAGTTCTTACACACACGCACACGCACGCACTCTCTCTCTTTGTTTTGGCTAAGAGTTGGCTCAAATAGCATGTAATGCTGAAGGGGATCAGGGCAGAAACATTACAGATTTAGATGCTGGTGTGGGTATTCCCAAGCATACTCTTGGGGACACCGAATTATGGTTTGTGTGTGTGTGTGTGTGTGTGTGTGTGTGGATGAGGGCTAAAGAGGCAGGGTGTGTGTTGGTGAGGGCTAGAGAGGCAGGGAGTGTGTGTGTGGGGGGCATCGTTTGAAAACACACACGCACACGCATACAGACAGGCACCCACAGAGACACAGGTATGCAGCCGTCCTCCACATCAGACGGCAGACAGATGAACTGTACTGATGGAGATTGTGTGACTATTCTTAGTCTCGGGTGATTCAGGGTCAGCATCGCTATAGTTACTGTAGTCACTGTCATACACTCCTCATCCTGGCATGTCAAAACCTGTCTGACACACACACACACATGCACAGATGAGACATGCTCAAACACACAACCAACTTGCCAGACAAGCAAACACAAGGCCTGTAGCAGTAGAGGTTTTCTTTTGTGTGTGTGTGTGTGTGGGTGTGTTCATTCATGTCACACACACACACACAGAATTACCAACAGCTATTCCTGAAAGACTCTCCCCAGCAACTCTCCTCTCCACTTCACCAAAAAAACTTCACAGGGACTGGATGGCTGGCTCCCAACTAAGGGTAGAGGCCAACACACACACTCCTGCCCCTGATCTTCTTAATCTTCCAATAAAAACACACAGGCCAACACACTCCTGCTCTTGCTAGATTCACTCCTCAGGCACACACACACACACACACACACACACACACACACACACACACACACACACACACACACACACACACACACAGAGAGGCCCAGTGAGTTGTCCTTGAGGAAGGGCATGTGTATTGTGAAATGCTTTATTGACATGGGCAGAGGAGACTGTTTAGAGTAGACCCTGAGTATGAGTACGGTCGCGCCACACTGACCTCACCGATGCATGAGGCCGGTTGGACACACTTCGGCTCCAGAGTACAAGATGAATACACACACACATACACACGTACACACCACTCAAGAATCCGGGCCATGGTATTCAGGCCCTCTAATCCTCTCCCTGAGCAGAGGAATGTAGTGCCCCCCCCATCTGTCTGACTGTCTGTGTCTCTCTGTCTCTTCCTGTCCATGTTAATGTTTAATCTCCCTCCCCCTCTCCTCTCTCTTCTGTTCTTTTCTCTCCTTTCCTCTCTCCTCTCCTCTGCCCTCTAAGTTTGCTTTTGCTCTCGCACTCTGGGTTGCTCTGGATTTCTTTTCTTTACATCATTCTGTCTGTTTATCTTTGTCCAACTGCTTTCTCTGGATATTTCTGAGTTTGTGGAGTCTGCCTTTGTGTGTTTGTATGTGTTCTCTGTGTGTTTGTATGTGTTCTCTGTGTGTGTGTGGTCCTGCTGTCTGCAGTAAAGTTTGAAAGCAGTCTAAAAGCATACCACTGCTTTTCTCTTTCCCTTTAGCTCCTTCTCTCCCTTTTCCTCTCTTTTCTCCTCTTCCCCTTTTCCTCTCCTTTTCTCCTCTCTTTACGTTCTCCTCACCTGCCTTCCTTTCCTCTCTCCTTTCCTCCTCTCCGATCTTCTCTTCTCCCCTGCTCTCCTCTCTCTCTACTCCTCTCCTCATCTCTGCTCCCTTCCTTTTTTTCCCTTTCCTGTGCTCCTCTTCAGCATCTGTGTTTTGAGTGGTTTCTCTTATGCCCACCTCATGGCTGAATCCTCATGCCGCGAGAGAGAGAGAGAGAGAGATTTTTTTTTTTTAAGTCTGGTTCCAGACTGTTTTTTTCCAGACAGGCACAATTAGCAGTACTTCTCGTCCAGACAGGAGAGTGTTTACTCCTGCCAGTGTTCACTTTGCCATTGCTTCGTTCTGAGCACTGAATCACTGGTCTAATACCGTACGTGCAGCTTGACTCAACATCACTGTGTAGAACATATGTCTGTCATCCAGACATGAGGAAGTCTGTGTGTGGTTAGTCCTAGTATGTGTTCATCAGTGCCTTCCACAGACCCCAAAGTCCCCATGCTCCCACACCCGTCCCCCCTCCAAAAAAAGTCAGTCGAGCCACACACACACACACACCCACACACACATTGGCTGTGAGCATGACCGTGTGACCAGACAGTCCTCAAAATATTCCAGGCACCGTTGTGGTTGCAGGACGCACCCTGTTCCCGAAACGCCACACACACTCATTCTTAGGAGTCGTGCTCGGCTCTGTTTGCATAGCAAGTGAGTCATTCATTAAACTTAGGTAGGTTTGTTTGAAATACTATTGAATAACTGTTAAAGCCTGGCTCAAAGGCCATAACCAAAAAAAAGAGGACAATCCATAAGAGGACTTTTATTAAATAAATAAATGGAACCATTAAGTTATCTTCATCAGTAAATGAGTATCAGTATGTTAGTAAGGGTGCATGTAGCGAATGTGTGCTGAGATATGAATGCATGGATGCAAAACAGAAAAAGACGGCAACTCTCCAAAAACGCCAAAGGCCCAAAAACAGCCCAGACCCCCTCCAGGGGTACACAATACACCTGCTGGTTTGTAGCGTAATGGAAAGGCCCTAGCCACGCCCACGCCAGCAATTACCTGCAAGGAGGGAGACAAAGACACAGAGAGAGAAGAGAGTGTGCAAGCAGGAAGAACGGCCTGCAGCCGGCACGATCACGTTTTCTTTGAAGGGAAAACAGGTCCGTATAGACGTGGTGTAATTCATGTTTGGATTGGTGTTCTGGAGGTTCTACACACACACAAACACGACCCTTTCAGAAAGAGTTTCTTTACTTTGTTCTCAACAAATCAATGTAGTCTGATACCGTTGCGCTTCCTCACAGAAAAACGGTTGCCTGATTCACTCGCACACACACTCTCTCGGATAAGTTTTAAGTCGGAAAAAAAATTGTTTACCCTGACCACTCTTGTTCTATTGTGTTTATTTTAGAAATGACCCATCTGTTCAATTGTTTTTGTTTGTGTCTCTGTCTGAAATGCAATTGCAATGACAATGACAGTGTGTGTGTGTGTGTGTGTGTGTTTGTTTGTGTGTGTTTTCAGCCTTGCAATGCTACTGCCAGCGCTGCCCCAACTCCACCTGCAACACGGATGGCCTCTGCTACGCCTCCGTCACCAAAACAGGCAACCACATGACCAAGAAGCAAAGCTTTTGCCTGCGCGACGACGAGCTTTTCCCGCGTGACCGGCCCTTTCTCTGCGCCCCCTCAACCAAGGACGGCACGGGCATCTACCCTATGTGCTGCAACACGGACCTCTGTAACAAAAATCCCAACTTTGTCATTCCCGGTAAGACTTGCATGCACACATACACACACACACACACAGAGACCATGGTCTCGTAGGTCCTTAAAAAGTCTTAAAATTTTATTTGTGATATTCAGGCCTAAAATGTCTGAAATTGTTGGAGAGTCAGTTTTATATTTTTCTAGTCAATTGTTTAATTTTACCAGGCTTTTCTCAACAATTAATATTTCTGCAATTATTAGGAAAAACTGCTCTGGCTAAACCTTCAGTCCTGCTATCAGTCATGAGTGTGCATTTAGCATTTTTTCTCCAACAATTAGTGGGTTTTGCATACAATAAGTCAACACCACTCATAATAATGGTATTACATTTGTTTATTTTAGATATCTTAAAAAGGTCTTGAAAATAAGTCAATCTACGTAATTAATTATTGATAGTCAAGTTGAACTTGCAGAGTTTGGTGATGTTCTTGATCCTAGTGACTGTCTGACTGACTGTGTATGAGCCAGTAAAGGGATGTGGGGAGTGCAAACAATGGCCGTTAAGAAAAGAAACAAATGTGAAACATTCTCCAAATAGAACTGCGTTATCTTTGTGATGAGTGGTCTTGCCTGGTCTTAAAATAAAATATCTCTAAACAAATCTCTGTGTCCAAGACGGAATCAAAATAAAGTTTATTCTGACCGTGTAAAAGTGGTCTCTAGACCGGTCTCAACTAAGTACGACAACACACACACACACACACACACACACACACACACACACTAAATAACCTTTAGTCAATTATCTTTAGACTTGAGACTCCAAATCTCTGGGTCTGAACCTGTCTGAACCTCATGCATACACACATACTCAGAACCATGCAAATCTCAGTAAGCACAATGATGATCTGTGGTTTGTAGTCAATAATATTTATTTAGGCTTATTTAACAAAAAAACACAACCTCCATGTTCCCCTTGAAACTGCGGCACGTACACACACACATGCACACAGACACACTACACACACACTCAATAATCAATATTTAGACCTCTGTATGGGACTCAGATGGCACATATACTGCGGTTTATAATTTTAATAACATTTAGAACATAAACCCCAACCCTTGGTTTCTCCATAAAACCTGCCTAAACCACATACAGTACACACATGCACACACACACTGTCACACTCAAGAACCTTCTCTACATGCTCTGGGTGAGTACTGCTGATCTGTGGTTTATCATCAGTAACATTTAGACCAGTGTAACGAGAATCTCCAACCTGTCCATTCGCAGTTCCCACTAAGTCTGAGCCACACGCCCTCTGCAGCAGAGATGATTGACAACTTCATGCAGTAGTGTTCATGCAGTACTACAAAAGTATCGCAATACCCTGAAATTAAAAATGTCACGATGCCTAATTTTATTAGTATTGATACTTTTGAGAATTACTGTGTTCTTTTGAAGTAACATGCGTGTGCACAAGGCATGCTTCTAGAGCCTCCTCCCCTAACCTGTCACTGTGCGTCTTTTCTCCTCACACACACACGTAAGCGCAGCTGTCGTGCTATAAACAGCGAGACATGGTTGCTAGTTCAAGCGATGATATGGTAACACAAAATAATTGGCTAATATCAAGTTGATTTGCTCACTTGCATCCACATATCCTTATGCGTGATGTGCAACTTTTATTCACTAGACTAAAACCGTGAGACGAGGCCAATTACTCTCGTATCTCTTAAAGTGACAGGCACTCAATTACACCTACACATTACCAATGTTCACTCAATTAGACCTAGAACACCACATTGAAGATATGCCTAAGTGTAATAGTTTAAAAATAGTTATAGTTTTAGAATAGTTTTCAAATTGCTAAATATATTTACTAGTAATTATGCAGAATATATGAAACATGACATAAGCCATCATTTTCCATGTGTGTTTGTGTGGAGAGAATCCAGCAGAATCTGGGATGGCCACTGGTGTGAATGATCACACTACAGTATATTCAATATTACTGATGATGATGTCAAGGTGGTGGGGCCCCCAAATCAAATAAATATTTTAAAAAGTATCGAAGAAGTATCGAAATCGCAATTCTTGACTTGGTATCGGTATCAAAACATTTTCAATTGATAACATTCAGCCTTAATAGACAAGGTGAAATGATCATATCATCCCCAGAGTACAACAAACACAAGAGAAGATTAACATGTTTTCTGGTCACTCTGGTTTCTCAACTGGACTTAAGAAACTGAATTGAATAGGAATTTGGTTTTAGTAAAACAGGGTGGTTCTGTTGCCAGTTGTCACGTGTTGCCACCGCCCCACTATCTCCACAGTTGCTTATCTGCATCTGTTATGATCGTGTCATGAACTGTGCTGATATAACCTAGCGAGGCTACATAGACAATGAAAATCTATTGGGCCTCTCTTGTCTTCTCTCTCTTCTCTCTTGTTCGTTCTTTCTTTCTTTCTTTCTTTCTCATCCCCTTTTACTTGCCCTCAGGCCAGCATGGGGAGGCAGAGGAGGAATTTCAGATATTAGCTCAGGTGGATTGAACTAACAGAGCATCTCTCAAAAACGTTGTTTTGCATCAAATAAAATTGCCTTGTCTTGTTGCTCTCTCTGAGGAATTTCCAATGAAGTCCTCCGAGACTAACTGAAAAGGGATTTTGTACTTTGGATCCCTGGTGCGTTTCTGCAAGTGGCACGGGTTTCCTTGCGTAGATGTTATTAGCCTTTTGTTGCTAATCTCGGTAGGGAGTCGGAAGTGACTGCGTTTGCTCCTCACAATGCCCAGTGTTTGTCGGGGATATCAATTGGTCAGTCAGCCACCGCCTCAGGTCCACATCTCAGAGAGTCAGAATCATCCCGCTATGAGAGGGAGAGCAATTGAGAAATAGAGAGAGTGGGCTCCAAACTTCGGAAGGGTATGAACCAGGCTTGGAATTTCACCATTCTGGGGGCAAGGCCACTTGGCCTTCAGTTGGGCATATTTGGTGGGGGGCACAAAGGCCAAAGTTAACTATACAGTAGTAGGCTATAAAAATGATCAAAGTTTGTATTTAGCCTATTCACTGCAGCAGACCTGCATCACTGCATGAAACATGACATATTACATAGAACTGTAAATCATCTGATCATCTAATATTTACAGATATCTAGGCTATATTTAACATTAATTTTATATTTGGCCTGTTATGAAATCATGTGTTGAACAATTTAAGCACAGCTCAGCTTTAAGAAACTCAAATAGTCTAGATGCATGCTTAGCATTTTGTGATCATTAAGGCTACTTTCACAAACTCTTAGTTAGCTGTCCTCTGATTTACCGATATCTAGTTGATATTTGTAATGTTTATTTTGTATTTGGCCCGTTATGAAATCATGTGGAACAATTTAAACACATTGTAAAACTTAAAGCCCAAATTTGGAGACATCCATGCATGTCAATTTACTGCAAATTCAAAACTGGATTACTCTGGAACGGCTAACTGTACAGGGGACTGCTTTACACCTCTGTGTTCGGTAAGGTCTTCTGTTTATTCTGATATATGGTTCGTCGTGTGTTAAACGAAGGATTCGTGAAGTATTCCACCGAGATAAATGGGTAGGGATATGGACGCAAAATCTTCGGTAGAATTTATGATTAAATTGAATTATATTATTTACTTTTCTCGCAAACCGTTCACCACCGCAATTAGTGGGTAACATCGTTTAAAAGCTGAGAAAAAGCTCTTTCATGTGATACGTCTGTGTGACGAGTAGGCTACTTCGCGAGTAGTTCAACTGAGAAGAATGGGTGAATTTGGACGCACTTTCTTTCTTGCACCGTCACTTTCTCCACTGCGTAAAAGACTAAATTAATTTGCGCTGTGAATGCTACAATTATTTTGACAGGCCATAGGCTAAAAAAAATCGCTATTAGTAGGACGTAAAGCAGAATATTGAAAGAAGGGGGCACCAAGGCCACCGTGGCCTGTTAACTTCTGATTTTCAAAGGGGCATCACGGTCAATGCAAGGGACAACGACGGCCATGTCGTGGCCGCCGTGAAATTCCTACCCTGGTATGAACACAAACCAACACATGCGCACACTCACATGTGCACCCACCCACTTTTTCTCGGTCTCTCTCACACACACACACCCACACACCCACTCTTAGGGCCTGTCCACACGGAGACGCTTTTTAGGTTAAACGCAGAGGTTTTGCTTCGTCTTGGCTGAGCGTCCAAACGAATCCTGTAAACGCATTGCCCGAAACCGCACTTTTTTGAAACCTGGTCCCAGAGTGGAAAAATCTGAAACCGTAGCCCGTTTGAATTCGTTTAGACAGCGAAACCGCACATCCTGCTTGCGGATGTCATCGCCACACCTCAGCTGCCCTGGACTTGCACTTATAGTATTGCCTAACAATACTAGTTTTCATACATGACATTACCTACGATTACACTCCGTAAGATAAATATCACAACTGGTGCTGCTTGGCACCGATAGCTTATGACTTGGTGGACTGAACACTGTTTTTCCCGGTGTTTTTTTATGCATTCTAGCTACTGTCAGTGACGCGAGAGAACTTAAGTTATTAGGAAAGTGCGGTGTAATTTTAGGCTACATTAATTTGTGCGTAGTGCCAGTGTCATTCATTTATTTTACATGTCTTACAACATATATACATGCATTCACAGTCGAGTTAAATCAGATAAGCATACAAAGACGCTTAGAACTCACGTTAAGCCGATGATAGCACACTGAATGCGAATGCGCGATTTGATGCAGGCAAAAGTATTGACTGTTACTAACGAAGGTTTTATAGCAATATTATAAATGTGGCGACAGAATAGCCTAGAACTTGGGTAAGCCTTGCGTTTAGTAGCCTAATTGCGGTGATAGCCAAAACTAATGTGAATCACGGACTATCCTACAACCAAAGAAAGTAAAGGTGATTAGTAGGCCTACCTGCGTTAGCTAAATAAAGGACGGTACTGCACCCTTCACAAACCGTAAAATAAAGTTTATTAGTTTTACAGTTGACTACAGTTGACAGTTCACCATCAGTCCAAACAAACAATTCTGGTTTCCTTGCACTAGCCATTTCGTCGTAGCCTATTCTGTCTGTTTGTAAAGTTTTGGTCAATTTCTGTAAAGAAACAGTGCCACCTATAGGCCTGAGGTATGAAGTAACGTGTTGAGTCGTGTTGAGATGGATCCGTTTGGACGCAAATATTCTTGATACGGTTTGGTACGTGTGGACTAGGCCTTACACAGCCAGGCAGACTCACTCTCTGTCAATCACATGTACTGACATGCCCCCTCCCCCTTCCCCACACACACACACACACACAGGTACAGAAGATAAGTCCTTTCCCCCTGACGGAAAGCAGGTTGCATATGAGCAACTCTGCTCTGTGTTAGTTATTACCTGCCTCTTGCCATGAGAAATTGTTGGCTTTGTCATCTGAAATGCTAAATGGCCAAAGGCATCAATCACGCTCGGCCTCTTGCTGAGCTGAAGCACAACCCCCTCCATCAAAAGACAGTAACAAGCCACTGTAGCCCTTTCGTCACAGAAATAGAACCTCAGTGTAGCTATGTTAACCGTGATTGTTTATGTAATACCGTCTCTCTTTCCCCTCCGGCATGTTCATCCTCCTCATTTTGTTCTAATTCTTGTGAAGTGCATAGATTTAGGCTCTTCAGGGTATTTATGGTCTTGTATGGATGTTGCATACAAACAAACATGGTAGGTAGGCATGTCCACCATGGGTTTATTTATCAGATGTCAACTTACAGTGGATATATAATGCATTGAAAAACATAATACCAACAACAATACCTATCGTCATTTTTGATGCTTGGCATTATTAGACAGCACTACAAAGACAAATGACAGACAAAGACAAATACATGTAAATAAGGAAAAACAAATTGAAATGAAATAAACTCACAGCAACAAAACATTAAATGTATAACTCCCACACCAAAAGTCAAGAGATTAATCAAAGGCAGTAGAGAATATTTTATTTATTTTTAAAACAAGCTAATGTTTGGGCGGAGCTGGTTCCAGCAGTGCACAGCATAATGGCTAAATGCCATTTCACCCTGTGTAGATTTGGCTCTGGGCACTGCCAGTTGACCAGCTCCAGTAGATCTAAGAGACACACCAGGTTCATTCTCCCGGTCACAACAGCTATGGTGTGTCTTTTAGAATACTAAATATTTAATGTTATGGACCGTATTTTTGCTGTCTCAACACATCTTGCTTGTTTCCAGATTGTTCTTCAGAAATGGAAAAATATTGATTAGATCAGTGTCTCACAAGGCTCACGTTGAGAGGGGGACAGTTCATTTTTTTTATGATTTTAAGTCTGGAAGGTTGTGATTTTCAGGCAAATTAGTCTTGGAGATTTTTGAGAGAGAGAGAGAGAGAGAGAGATTTTCTGTGTATACTACGTGTCATGGAGTGATGTTAATTATTGCCGGGTTTCAAAACTGTGCCTGTTGGCTCCTATTCCCATTTTACTTCCCAGTGTCCTCTCCCCCCACGTTATCATACCCCATTCGAAGTGCTGCAAGCTCACTCTACCTTGCACTGAAAATCCCCTCAAAAGTTTTTCAGAAGCCTGTTCTTGTAATTTCCCTGGTGAAGAAGACCAGTAGACAGAATGTTCTTTTCTTCTGCATGTAATAGAAGGTAATTCTCCAATAGCCTCCAAAAATCCTTTTCTAGTGATTTCATCCTGGAGCAGAGTACAGCAGACAGGATGGTATTTTTTTCTGTGTCTAATAGAAAGTGGTCCTCCACCACCCCTTGTGTCTGTGTGAACCCCAGATGACCTCTAGAGTGCTCTTCTCAGACTGTTTTGACGGGAAGCCATTCTCACTGACTATCATTATTTAGTGATGGCCTCTTGGGATGCCTTGTTTAAGGTACAATTAAGCGTGCAATAAGTCTCCTTGTGTGTCACTACCCATGCCGAGGATGCCCGATACCCATGCTTTGCTTTGTTTATTTGAATCTTGTCAATCAGACTTAATTATTTTCGTATAGTACCTTTTGTGCAGGGTAACAATGCAGAGTGCTTAACTGCAGTAAAAGAAGATTAACACAATTAAGACCCAAAACAGCAATAAAAAAAATGAACGATAAACAGATCAATATAATTTAATTAGATTAAGAGTAGCTCGAGAGAACTCATAAGTACATTAATAAATAAAATTATAAATAAGTAGATAAGAATGTAAGAAAAAGGCAAGTAAAAATAAGTAGGATAAAAGAACACCATGAGACCATACCATTTGGCAAACTTTTCCAAAGGCAAGGACCTTAGACACTAAATGCAGCCTCCCCATGTGTCCTTGTCCTTACCCATGGAGCAGTCCAAAGGCCCGAGGCAAGGGACCTGAGGGCTAAGAGCAAGTCTGATATATATTCAGGCACTAGTCCATGGAGTGATTTGGAATATCAAATAAACAGATCTTAAATTCTATTTTAAAACCGACAGGCAACCAATGAAGGAACTGGAGAACAGGTGTTTGTGTTGATTTGTTGTGTTAACCAAACAAATCAACAATCAGATCTGATTAATTGTGTGTTAATGAATTTGCACACGTGTTAATAGATTTGCACATTTGTTTGATTCGCTCTCTCTCTCTCTCTCTCTCTCTCTCTCTCTCTCTCTCTCTCTCTCTCTCTCTCTCTCTCTCTCTCACACACAGTTCCGACGGTGAAGCCTCCGTCCCTGGGTCCAGTGGGCTTGGCGGCAGTGATCGCAGTGCCGGTGTGTGTACTGTGCTTCTTACTGGTGACCATCTTCTACTTCTGCCACAGTCGATCAGTTATCCACCACCGCGTACCCAACGAGGAGGACCCCTCCATGGACCACCCCTACATTACCGTGGGGACCACCCTCAAGGACCTCATATATGACATGACCACCTCTGGGTCCGGCTCAGGTGTGTGGGTAGCTTTACGGAGTCAATAACCAGTTGATTCCTCAGCAGTTTTGCACCATTTCTTGTCTCCTCTGTTTTGTTTAGCGTCTGACTGCAGACTGTGTGGGTGTGTGTGTTTACAAGCCTGTATGTCTGAAGACTGTAATTAACTCTTCCTAATTGTAAGTGTGTGTGTTCGTGTCTAGGTTTGTCTGCCTCATTTTGTGAGTGACAACAGCGGTGTTTGTGCCTCTATGGACAGCTCTCAACAAGTTTGTCGTCTGGTTTTGAGTCCTCATTAAGTTCAGTTTAGTTGACGACTGCTATCAGTATCAATATGTGCCTTTAGATAGCTCTAGTCTATGCAGACCTAAACACGTCTTCCATATCCAGTCCATGTCTGTTTCTCTTAAATGCTCCATCATACCCGTCTTAAAGATTCTGCTGTCTTTCTCCATATTCTCTTTTCTCGCTCTGTTATTCTCTACTCGTATCTAAACTCCATATTCCCTTCCCCTCTTATACCACTCTGCCTCTCTACTTCTGTCTGCCATTCTACTTTGCCTGTACTTTGTTACAGATTATGTATACTCTATTAGAGCTACTCTGTCTCTATCTGGATCCTATTATACCACATCTCTTTTTCTGTCTCTCTTAGTACTCCACTTTGTTTTGCCCTGATTTCTCTCCAGCACATTTGTTCTTTCTCCATCACTGCCGTATTCAGTCTCTTTTTAGTTATTTTATAAAGTTTTACTTCTTTTATCCATTATTCTTCACTCTCTAATCTACCCCTTTTTTCTAACCGTATCTCTCTTGGTCTTCTGAACACTTTTTTTTCTCCTCTGCTCTTCTCCGTTTCTCCTCTGCTCTGGCAGTACCACGGCTCTGGATTCCTCTTTCTCTGTCCTCCTCGCCCATGTTGTTCTCTTCTCTCTTCTGATCTGGAATTCTGTCAGTGTGAGTGTCTCTGCCCACCCCCACCACGGTCCCAGCAGAACAGTCCTTCTCCGCTGCTGCCACAGTGTTTTGTTTCGCTCCGCGCTGGACTCCAATGTCTCTGTGGGGCTTTCGAGAGTGTGTTGTTTGCTGAAAGAGTTTTTAATCTGATGGGCCCCGGCCATGGCCAGTGACACTGGCTCTGGGTGCCAAATCCGTGCCAGATCTGGGCCACAGCCAAAGCGTGACCTGGGGATTGGCCTGCCGGCAAGCACTTCCTTTATTGAGATTCCCAGAAGTTGTTATTTTCCTCAGAGACAGGCGGGCGAAGAGATTCACACCAACTGATTACCAGATCCAAACAAGACACATTCCATTTCAGAAGGCATTCAGAGGCAATTTTAGCCGTTACCCTTAGTCTGGCATCCATGTTTATTCGCTTTGAATATATAGTGTGCGTATAGTGAACAATTCTTCTCTTGCAAGAGAATCTGTGCTCCCTGTGACAATTTCCTTATAGTGCTTTAAATTGTGATCATGTTTGACACCTTTTCTTATTACAGTGAGAGAATCCACTTTCCTGGTGGTTTGGTTCAGAGCTTTCAACAGCAGGATATAATTTATTACGTTTACCATAGCTTTACTCTTCATAAGCTGCAACACTAAGATGGCAAAGCCTTGCTGGTGCTAAGCCTGTGGATAAAAATTATTGTAAAATATATTCTCTCTGAAACAAGGTTGACTGAGAGAGTTTTATTTCCTTTAACCAATCGGATCCTCAATAGTGATGGTATGACTATTGGATCGTCATTGTGGTTGTGAAGGTGTACTAGTCAGGCCAGTCTGTTCTTTGGTGTCACCTGTCTTGAGAGGTAGGTGTGTGTGTGTGTGTGTGACTGAAACTTTCATGAGAATATACCCAGACGACTCCCCCAAACACTTTCTGTGAAATCTCACTCTCTTTCTTTCTTTCTTTCTTTCTTTCTTTCTTTCACTCTCTCTCACTCTCTTTCTCAGGTCCTTCTCTCTCTCATTTTCTTCTGTTGGTTCTCTTTATCCACACTTTATACCCATTTAAAAAAAAACACAAGAACACAATTCTATCCCACCAGCTCACCAGCTGTTCTGCAACTTGGCAGTCCAGTACTTCTAATCACTTCACACACACTTTAGCAATGTATCTATGACCACAGTGCAAAATGTAAACATGTATGGACAAATACTATTCAATAGAAAAACGCTGGAAAAAGGTGGAACACACAGGCCTCCTACACATGCGTACAACACTCATCTCTCTTTCGAAATTTCCCCCCACTTCATCTCTCGCTTGCCCCATTTCTCTCTCCCTCTCTCTTCTCTGAGTCACACCCTTACTAACTTGCTCACACCCATTCACACACTTAAGTTATTGATTCATTTAACGATGAACTTAAACTGAGTGGCTGTCAGTAGAGTACAGTTAACATGCAGATTTGCAACTGAATTAGTCAGCCCCAGTCATGGATGCGTCATGCCTCCTCTGTGATTGGTTAACCTAACTCCTCACCTAATTCCACTACACCCCCAACCACCCCCCATCGTGAGTGGTTTAGACCAGTGTTTCTCAAAACTTTTCAGACCAAGGACCACTTAACCAATAAAAAAAAACATCACAGACCACCTAGCTAAAAAAAAAAAGAGTAAACCTACTTCAACAGCATATTACACAATAGGCCTACTCACTGAACCACCTTGCTTATTCGCTTTGCACCTTTGCTTATTGTGTCAGAGGATTCATATGATTTAAACTGGCGTAGCTTACGTAGGCAGTGTTGCAGGACTGTTTGGATTTACATACAAGTTGGTTCAATATTGCAAACAACTCATCTATGTTATATTTTACTACATCTGCTCGCGGACTACTTGGGATAGCTTGCGGACCACCAGTGGTCCCCCGGACCACACTTTGAGAAACACTGATTTAAACTACTACTTTCATGGTCTGCACTCTCCATGTAGCCAGAGTATGCCCCTTTAGATTCCTAATGGCCCCAACTGTCTATTTTTACTGTGTTACCAAGGCCGGGACTCTTGCCCCAACACTGATTAAATGACCCAGCGCTGCCCTTGGAGCTAAGTATGCAGGGTGACTGTGCCAGCCTAGGAGGTCATAGGGCACAGACCTTCTCGTAAACTCCAATAAGTGCACTGCACTTCCTGTAAACTCTAGGAAGCACACACACAATGCCTTTGGTGATCTGTCTGTCCCTGGTCAAAAAAAAAAAACATCAATAGCTTGTATTTTTGGCCCCAGATGCTGTTGTCTGCAGAGGGACAGAACACTGATGACTCAGAGAAAGGATTCTATGTGTGTCGAGGGGTGTATACAGAAGCAAACCTGAAATAGATTTAGATTTCCAGTTGGACAAATAATGGTGGTTTGTTTTTAGACTTAGTCTCATAGTTCATCAGTATTTCCTATCAAGCTGTCCATATATAGTTGTTTTAATCATGTGTGACAAACACACTCAATTCTTCTTGTCTTCTCCACTTTTCATGTTGACTCACATAGCTCTGTTGACTTTAAAAACACTAAGCTGACTTTTGTCCCAGCTTGGAGTTTCGTGCGGTGGTCACCAAGTTCTCTGATCTAGGATCTTTTTAAATTGCTTTGCAACTGTTAATATGTGTAATTTCTGTCCCTAGAAAGTGTGTCTGTGGTGATTTTGTGTTTGTGGTGATTCTGTGTCTGTGGTGATTTGACTCTCCTCTCCCTCTGGTGCGGCTTTTTGCAGGCCTTCCGCTGCTGGTGCAGAGGACGATCGCCAGGACCATCATCCTGCAGGAGAGCATCGGAAAGGGCCGTTTCGGCGAGGTGTGGCGCGGCAAGTGGCGCGGCGAGGAGGTGGCCGTGAAGATCTTCTCATCGCGCGAGGAGCGCTCCTGGTTCCGCGAGGCCGAGATCTACCAGACAGTCATGCTCCGCCACGAGAACATCCTGGGCTTCATTGCCGCCGACAACAAAGGTGAGCCGCCGACAACTAACCAGGGGAAAGAGGACCACTCGCTCTGGATGGAACTGCACCATAAAAACCATAAAAATGTCATTTGTATTACATGTTGATTTTAAAGGTGCTCTAAGCGATGCCACATGTTTTTTAGGCTAAAACATTTTGTCACTTACTGCAAACATCACCTAACCAACCGCTAGCTGTCTGTGTCCTTAATACACTGTAAAAAAACGTTGATCTCTGTGGACAGCCCAGGCTCCAAAAACAGCAACAAAAACAACCTGGGCAATCCTAGCCCATAAAAATATAACAAACTGTTCCAGCAAATCACAGACGAGATGCGCGTTTAGGAGATTTTCAATTGCACGGGAGAAAGTAGCGAGCTAGCTCTCTGTTTTGTTTGAAAGTCAACAGAAGTGACGTTACCCAGCATCGCTTAGAGCACCTTTAAAAAAAGCTATTTGAATAATATGGATAGGAAGAATCAATTAAAAGAATGTAGCTATTTGCATACGTTTTATGTTAATTTCTGTTCATTTTCATTAGAATTCTTAATTGTTTATACAATACCTTTGAGCCATGAAAGGGCCACAGGTGCGGATCTGGCATTAAACCAAAGCCTCCTCCTACTGGGGGAGCTGAGGTGCACTGAGCCAGGTCACCTCCACGGGGACCTCTGTCTCTGTGGCCACTATTAGATTAAGTCCGATCAGTAGCTGATGCAGCGGAGTACAGCTAGCCAGCCACACAAGAGTAGATATCACTACTGTGATGCTGTAGCTGAAATTCTGACATCAAAACACTGCCATAGGATTCAGTTCCTTCAGTCCCTTCAGACATACACAGGAAAAAATCATAAATATGAAATGTATTTATAGTCCGGCAGCCATGGGGTCAGACCTGGTTTTGTCGGTTAAAGTGTTGTTTTTTTTGTTGCAAGTCTTGTAGACTAGGGGTATCTAAGATTTAGGAGGGTGCCCAGTGATATCCCTTGGGCAATTTTGTATATTAACTCTTTCTTGTTCAATGTATTGAATACAAGGAGAGACACTACAGTTGAATAGGGTAAAAAAATGAACTAGCAGATATCACTATGAAACTTCCCAGTTGATTACCTACATTATAGGGGTGTAACAGTTCATGTATTCGTATTGAACCGAAACGGTACGGGCGTCACGGTTCGGTGCATGAATTTACACGGAGAATACACGTATAAAAAAAAAACATAAAACTTCGTTGGTGCGTATTAATTAATGTCATGCGCAATTACTGTTAAGTAGCGAGAGTTACAGGAGTTCTTTAGCGACACCTAACGCTAATCTGTAGCCTCGCCTTAGCTCTGAAGCTCTGATTGGCTTATGTATTTTTTTTTTGTCAGATCGTTGGTCGAAGTCAGTCAGTCAGAGATAGTAGCACTAAGGTGGCGACACACATTAGAGGATCCGCTGGTCTCTTCGCAAGTTTGAGAACTTCAGTTACAGTAGTACAAGCGAGAGAGTGGTGGATAAGAAACTGTGTGTCGGCGTTGTTCAGCAGTTGTTGGGTATGTGAGTGGAAATATATGCTACACATGTTCGAAGCAATCACCCAGATGATGTAGGCTACCAATCACCGAAATGAGAAAAAAAAAAAAAAACTTCCCCTGTGCTTCACCAGCCTTTGGATACACATACAAATAGAGCCAAAACCTATGGCTTAAATTAAATGATTTCGTAATGACAGAAAGCCATGTAAATCGCGTGGTAATTACCTTTATGTTGGGGTAACTTGTAACTTCTCACATGAGGAGCTGGTAGTGTTAAGTGCATAGACACTAAGTGTCAACGCTAACCAGGCTAATAAA
This sequence comes from Alosa alosa, assembly GCF_017589495.1. Classification (NCBI taxonomy): domain Eukaryota; kingdom Metazoa; phylum Chordata; class Actinopteri; order Clupeiformes; family Clupeidae; genus Alosa; species Alosa alosa. Next base: position 24,473,885 of record NC_063204.1, read on the forward strand.
CAAACCATGCTACGGTGAGTTAACGTCGAAGGGCAAAGTCATGTGACTTCTAGTTGTAGTCTGTTTATGAAATGAAAGGAGCAATTTCGTTTTTTAAAAGAAGGCAAAATAGTGTGATATTTTCACAGTTAGTAGGCTAGATTATTACTCTACACACACTGAAAAATATTGAGGCAAATTGTAGACCCTTCCATATACAACTAAACACAGATGTTGAAGGTCTTGCTTAAGTGGATTTTTAAAAATCATTATTCTATGTAATTTGCACTTTCAGAAATAAGAGATGCTGTAGGCCTATTTTAAGTTTTATAGCTGATTGTCTTATTTTGTTTACAACTTACAGATGGAGTCTGGGTACTTATTGTACTGTTTAGCCTGCATCTTACACACTTCAGGCTGTTGCAGATAGCTCAGGGAAGAGACTGTATGACACTAGGTGGTACAGCATGATGCGTGCACAATAAAAAAAAAATTGCTTTCTGCATTTTTGGTTTTGCTTTTCCCTCCATTGTACCGAACTCGTACCGAACCGTGATGTCCGAACCGAGGTATGAACCGAATCGTGACTTCTGTGTACCGTTACACCCCTACTACATTAATATGGAAAAAATGTATTAAAAGTTATCTGAAATGTAATTAGGCATAATCTAATTAAATATGTGCTGATTTGCATAAACTTAAAAAATAAAAATCTGAACATTGGATGATGTCGGGTACAAAATTACTTTACTTTTTCATTGTGTTTACATATTAGATGAAAAGTCTTTTACACAGGAAATTTGTATTAGAAGTTTCTGTAAATGTTGAATATGAAAAAGCCCAATGTGCCAAAATCATGAAAAAATAGGATATACCTCTAATTTCAAGATGAGTACTCATATTAAATGCAAATCAACTCAAATAAAATGTAATAAAATACAGTGGTCTGTGTAATCACTGTACTTCATGCATTCAAATTTGGTCAATATAACCCTTTACTAAGTGAATTAATACATTTCCATATTTCAGATAATGCCAGTCAGGGAGCCATGGGGTCAGACCTGTTTTGTGGGTTATTTATTTATTAATTTTTGCTTAGACTTGTTGTCTTGGGGTGGCTCTTTAATATTTAGGAGGGTGCCAAGTGATATCCATTGGGCAATGTCCTACATTAACCATTAAAGCCCTATGTGCCAAAATCATGAAAAAAAAATAAGAAAAGCAAATCAACTCAAATAGAATGTACTAAAATACAGTTTGCAGTGTGATAGTTATTCAGACAATACTTCATGCATTCAAATTGGGAAAATGTAACCCTTTTCTATGTCAAATAATGAATTAATAATTTCAGATATCGCCTGTAATAATTCTGAATATGTACACTTTTCCTCTAGTATTAGTTCTGATAATTTTCCAGTTCTGGCTCATCCTACCCTAAAACATGCAGAGAGCATTGTGCAAGGCACTATTAACCTGGCAACTGCATCTGTTAGAGCTACAAGCATTTTCTGGTAGACTGGTTTGGCTCAGTAACGAATCAATTAATCTTTTTTTTCAATTGGCAGTTGAATTTCCAACTGAAGTTATTAAAAATTAATATTCTCTTTTTGAATAATTAGTTTAGGCTCTGAGCATAGACTACTACTGCAATAAAGAATAAAAAAATAAATTTATATTTTATACAAATTAGAACAGTAGAACAGACACCCTGTAGAAATCAGCTAATAGAGGGCATTGTAGGCTAACGGTAGTCATTTACATAGCTGTGCAGTAAGTTCTTTTAGTCCCTCCACTCAGCGGCCATATTGTAACACTTTTTGGGGACTTATCGGGCATCTATTTCAGTGTGTGCAAGACTTCACAACACCAACCTTGCTCCAGCAGCGAGATCACACCACATGATTGGCACGATGTATTCACAACACACCACATGATTGGCACAATGTATTCACATGTTGACTTTTTTGCAGCGGAAGGGACAGGATATGTGTAGACAACTGCCATATTGGCGTTACAAACTAACCCCATGCATTTCTATGGAGCATGTTTTGAGTGCTGTGACTCCTTATTAGAAAGTCTCTGGTAAACCTCCAACCACACCTAAGAGACGTGCTAGTGAGAGATGCTAGCACATAGCACCCATGGATTACTTTCCTCTCCCACTCTGAGAATGAAATCTGCACTTCAGAAGCACCTACATACACCAAACTTTCCAGTCTTATACTTAACTATTTAGAAGGCTTCTACAGAGGGGTTTATTGATTTTCTGATTTACGGAATAACTAAAAGAGATATCGAAAATTCCCCGTGTAAAAGATGTTTTTATCTAATATGTCAACACAATAAAAAAAGAAATTTTGAACCTAGCTTCATTCAATGTTTGTTTTTAGTTTATGCAAATCAGCACATATTTAATTAGATGATGCCTAATTTCCATATTTAATCTTTATATTACAGATGTAATATAATCAACTGTTGAAGTTTCATAGTGATATCTGCTAGTTAAAGGAGAATTCCGGTGTGATATTGACCTAAAGTGTATTGAAACATGATACCGAGTGTGAACGTATGTCTCATAGCCCATCTCGGCTTGTCCCCTGCACTCCAAAATCTGGGCTAGTTAGCCGATGCTACCAACAGCTTTTCAATAGTGGTGCTTCGCATCGGGCTAGCCATGCAAATAAATCACTTTTTTTACACCCATTTATTTAGGCTCAATGTATCTCCACACTTCATTGGTAGACTTCGAGGGCCCTGACATTTTAAAGGAGACATTGAGAACTTTGAAAAAGCACTGGTAGTTTACTTACAAGACGATTTATACAGACAGTATTTTCACGAAGTTTAGCGTTTGCAGCCATCTTGAATTTATTCCAAAAATAATTCAGTGGAAATGCATGGATTCCAGTTTCTTCCAGTAGCAGCAACTGGAATCCATGCATTTCCACTGAATTAATTTTGGAATCTGATCCCTTTATCATACCTGTTCATTCTTACTGCCAAATTAAATTTATCGTGACTAAATTCAAGATGGCTGCAAACGCTTAAACTTTGTGAAGATACTGTCTGTATAAATCGTCTTGTAAGTAAACTACCAGTGCTTTTTGAAAGTTCTCAATGTCTCGTTTTAAATGTCAGGGCCCTCGGAAGTCTACCAATGAAGTGTGGAGATACATTGAGCCTCGTAAATGGGTGTAAAACAGTGATTTATTTGCATGGTATTAGCCCGATCAAGCACCACTATTGAAAAAGCTGTTGGTAGCATCGGCTAACTAGCGCCAGATTTTGGAGTGCAGGGGACAAGCCGAGATGGGCTATGAGACATACGTTCACACTCGGTATCATGTTTCAATACACTTTAGGTCAATATCACACCGGAATTCTCCTTTAATTCTTTTACCCTATTCACCTGTTGTGCCTCGCCTTATATTCAACACATTGGACAAGAAAGGCTTAATATCGAGAATTGCCCAAGGGATATCACTGGGCACCCTCAAATCTTATTGAGTTACCCCTTTGCAACAAGAAACGGCAAAAAAAAACTTTAACCGACAAAACCAGGTTCACTTAAATTATGGCATTTGGCTGCCGGACTATTAGGAGTTTTTTTTGGTTGTTTGTTTTGTTTTGTTTTTTTGTCTTTGGTATCTCTCTGTTGACCGTGTGTGTGTGTGTGTGTGTGTGTGTGTGTGTGTGTGTGTGTATAAATAAGTGAATTGCTTGTGCTTGTCCTTGGCGTGAGGAGGAAGGTAAAGGTGGAGAATTAGATTGAGGCTGGCACAGGCTCTCCTAACTCTGCTCTCTCGCCACCCTCCCCCCACACAGCACGTTTGTCCAACAGCAGGAGCAAATCAACACTTGGCAACATGCACTCACTCGTGTGTGTGTGTGTGTGTGTGTTGGGGAGAGTATGTGTGTGTTTTAACTTGTTTATGAATGCTTATGTGTAATAGTAATTGTGTGTGTCTGTGTTGGTAAGGGACAGAGGGGGGGGGTGTTAGTGTGTTTTAACGTGTGTGTGTGTGTGGCGCATGCACGTGTGTTTATAGTAATAACCAGTGAGAGCCAAGTCGAGCTGCTCGGGGATCTCACAGGCCATCTGGAGGTCCGTCCACCACTCTGGTGGGAGTGTAATTCTCTTCGTTCATTAAAACTCCTCTTCTCCTCTTCTCTACTCCCTCTCTCTCTTTACCTCTCCTTCACCTCCTCCTCTGTCCTCCCCCTCTTTGCTCTTGCCCCCCCCCACACCATCTCCTCTCTTCTTCCCACTGCTCCTCTGCTTTCTTCCTCCACCTCTTCCCTCTTTCACTCCTCTCCTCTCACTCTGTGTCCTTTACTCTTTTCTCATTATCATCCTCTTCCTCTCTCCTCTGAACTTCTCCACTCTTCTACTCTTTATCATGCCCTTCTCTCCCTTTCCTTACTTCCCTCTCTTTATCTCTCCTCCTCTCCTCTCCTCTCTGTCTCTGTCCAGATAACGGGACATGGACTCAGCTGTGGTTGGTGTCGGACTACCATGAGCATGGCTCTCTGTTCGATTACCTGAACAGGTACACTGTGACGGTGGAGGGCATGATCAAGCTGTCGCTGTCCACTGCCAGCGGTCTCGCACACCTGCACATGGAGATCGTCGGCACTCAAGGTAAGGACACAGCACTGTGTATCTGTGCGTGCGTGCAGAGTTCAGCTGACAGTTGAACACCTCTTCTGTTCTCTGATGATGAAAAGGAAAGGCAGGGCATCCTGTCACTATATGAATACCCCCCCTACACACACACACACAGTTTTTTGTTCTTTGAAAACCACTATAGACTGAATCACCACTGTGACAAAACATGCTCTGATTTAATCACCTGAAACTATTCTTATATAGATGCATATTTATTTAAAACCCAGCTTTCTCTCTAATCAAAAGCACTTTTTAGATTGTTCTTGTGTGTAAAGATGTTTATACACACACACACACACACACACACACACACACACACACACACACACTGTGAGACTTTACAGTAAATTGTTGTTTTTCATCTGAAATTCAGGGGAAGTTGAGAAATATCATGAATCACATGACTGACATGCTGGCAATGCAATACTGCGCGCGGCCAAAACATTCTTCTGCTGTAATGTGGTTTCCCAGCAGATGTAGCTTTGTAAACATCAGGAAGTTGTAATACTACTGGTTACACATATGTGTGTCGATAGATAATACGTATATGAATTGTTCTTTAAGATGTACATTTGCATTAATATGTATATTGATGGTTATATTACTGGTGAAGAGAGACCTGGCGTTAATGCAAGTGGGAATATTTCCCACTTTTGTGCATATGGGTAGAAAACATATTTTTATTTTGCATTATTTTGATTTTGACTTTTATTTCCATTGTTTTGTTATGTCATTAGGGTAAATCAGCCTTTGTGTTCCTCTGATTGTGCATGAAATGTTGATATGATGAATAGATGAATAGTAGGCAGACGCCATGGAGACTATTCGGTTGAACTCTAAAACTAAGGAAACTATTCTATTGAAAAGAACTTATTTTTATGATGATAAGGGTTGATTTGTTATAAAGTGACGCATATGGCTACTTTCAGGAACACCATATCCACCCTATTTTCATGGTTTTGATCGGTTGTGTTGGTCATTAATTTGGGTGATGGAATGTTCATACATCGAGAAACATCTCCATTACAAGTTTGTTTACCATCAAAACGACTACATTTTTTACCTTAATATAACCGCGCCATAGTGCTGCTTTAAAACATTTGGAGCAGGTGGTTGGTTCTCTTGCATTTGAGTTTTCAACTGATCTAACCTTACATAGACGAGACACCATATTCTCCCACAAGCATCCATCGAACACTCAGGCCAAACTTAGCGTTGCGGAAATATCACATACTGTACTTCCAGCTGTGCTGTTGGTGGAGACGAGTCCGTTGGCTCTTTATCTAGATATCTTTTTTTATAGATTTTTAGACAAAAACTCCATAATACCACTTTAAGCCCCAACAAAGCCCCAGCACCTTCATTCACCATCTCTCTCTCTCTCTCTCTCTCTCTCTCACTCACACACACACACACACACACACACACGCACGCAAACACGCACACATCCCTGCAGAACGATTCCTCTGCCAGGCATCAGATAGATCTTAATCTTAACCCCCACTCAGCCCGGAGCGCACACTGTGTCTCCCTGCAGGCCGCTCCAGCCAGATACCTGTTATCTCCCATAATGAGAATCTAGATCAACCATCACCAGGCCTAACGTGGTGCCGTCCGTGTGTGTGTTTGTGTTTGAAACTTTAAGCGCTTTCAGATATTACCTCCGGAGTATATGCGGAGGTTTGTCAAACGGAGGTCCTACCCTTCGGATGATTCAGATATGATGCTAACCTGCGGACCTTATACTGACCTTATACGGACCTATGTGTGAACGACATACACGCACATTACAGAATATCCGTGTGGTTGTCAAGTGAGGGGTGGGGGCTTGTAGAGTTCACAAGAGGCGAGATATGACAGAATACGGCGCGGCGCTGTCACAGCTGCTGTTTGTTTACAAAGTGTATGCATTATGTAGGCTAAAGAAGAAAAATCTATTGTGCGTAGGCTAATACTTGAAGTAGTCACGTAAGTGCGCACTTGAAATTGACCTACATGTGTGCTTCGAATAAACACATTTATTTGTTTTCATCGTTATGTAGCAGAATTACTTGGCTATGGAACCCCAAATCTGGTTTGCGTTGGAGAGCATGCACAAACTTTATGGTAGCCTACCAGCCAATTCAGTAGGCTAACTCAAGACTTCAAGGCCATCATATACAACGTTTTTAAGCAACAAACAAAATACTAACATAACAGTGAAGTGGTTTGTTTTTTCATGGTTTTTTTTTCCAAAAGCATCCTCTCCCCATGTGTCTATTGCATTTACGTAAGGCGCTTGGAACAAAGTTGGGTTTTCTTTGTTTTAATTTTCTCTAGGCATATTTATGCTCAACAAATATCATCGAGCTCAGCAGTGGTCATGAGAAGGCTATCAATGAACCGCAAACCGACCGTGTTGGCTAAAAATGTATTAAATACTCCTGTTATTGTCATGAACGACGTCGCTGTAGGCTACTGCCTTTTCAGCGCCTTCTGCTTATGATGATTTGGTCTTTTGAATTTCATTTGGCCTTGCGATGCAGTTGTAGGCTACATAAACATGTATCTTGCCGTTCCCTTCATGTGTTCTATCACAATGCTGTCTGCCCTCATGGACAGTAGCTCCGTGATGTCTGCATCTTTCCAGGTCGGAGATTTTCTGGACAGCACTAGCCTATGCCACTCCGTCATAACACTGGCATTTAAGTCAGATTTAACCACATGGACGCACGAAAGAAACGTCACCGACACGCCCTGTGAAGGTGTGAATTTTAACCGCATGTTCTACTCTTCGTTCAGACACAGTACATTTATATAATGTCCGGAGGAAATACTAGGGGGGAGTACTAGAACAACCGGCTAAATTCGGACTTCCATATGACCGGTTATGTCGTTCAGATATACGGCCCCACCGTTTAACATCCGCAGAACCTCCGGTCTTACACGTATGTCTGAAAGCGCTTTGTGTGTGTGTGTGTGTGTGTGTAAGAGAGAGAGTGTATGTGTATTTGTGTGCGTCAGCAGTACACTACAAAAGTGCAAGCCATGACATTTTGCCTCTGCTTGCCAAATCTGAACCCACATCGGGCTTTAAGTTCAACGGACCACTTATCTAGTTTTGCAGTGTACCTCTTGTGCCTACGTGTGTGTACGTGTTTTGTTGTATAGGCTGGCTGTGTGTGTGCATGCGTGTGTGCACTGTGGCGCGAGTGTATTTGAGTTTATTGCAGCAGAGCCGTGTGGTGCAGAGTGGCAGGGCTGCAGTGGTACCCAGTTCTTTGATTTAATAGTGTGTTCCTTCTGTCAAACTGTCTGCGAGTCTCCACCCATGCCCTGTGCTAGCCTGATGCATCTGTGCATGCATATACACACTCACATACATACATAACAGACACATGAACATGAAGTAACAACACACATTTGTGCACTTGCATTGACACACACACTCCCTCAAATGTGCTTTGTACCCAAACGCACACAAACAGGTACATGTGTGTTGCCGTCAAGTTTGTGTTGTGCTGTGTGTGTGTGTGTGTGTGTGTGTGTGTGTGTGTGTGTGCGCCTATATGTTTGGGTTTTGAGGGTTTGTTTCTGTGTGTTGATGCAAGTTGTATGTATGTGTGTGTGTATGTGTTTTTTTGTGTTTGCCAATATGTTTGGGTTTTGAGGGTTTGTTTCTGTGTGTTGATGCAAGTTGTGTGTGTGTGTGTGTGTGTGTGTGTGTATGTGTGTGTGCGCGCATGTGTTGAATCCCTGTGAGTGAGCGATAGTGTGTCAGAGTGAAAGGGTGTGTTCTGGAGGCAAATGGTTGTGTTTTGGCGTTCCCATCTGGAGGAGATGGTAAATTGGGCTGCAGGGCTGTTATTTGGATCCCTCATCGTTCACCTGCCCCATCTCTCCAAGCGTGAGACTGCCGTTCTTCACAACTGTCTGAGCTCTTATTAACCCCACCCCCCACACACACACACACACACACACACACACACACACACACACACACACACACACACTAAACTTCTTGTCTCAGTCGCTAATTTTGTTGAGTTATTTTTATTTATTTGTTTATTTTTTAATAGTAGTAGTCTTTTTCTGGTTTTGATGTTCCGTTTAACTCTCTCTCTTTCCTGGTCTTTATGGTATTCTATATCTAAATCAATCTCTCTTTGTTTTTCCACTATTGCTCCAACACTCCTTGTCCATGATTTACCATATTTATGTCCAAGTAGGAGTGGGAGTGTGATGGGGCCTCTAATTGCCATTCGGGAGGGCCAGACCTGAAAAGCTTTTTTTTGTACTTTCATACATTTTATTTAGTATAACAAACATCACTGTATACTTGTTATATGATGTTTGTGTTTTGTAAACTTAGTTTATTGTACATTGTAGGCCTAAACCCATTCTCCTTGGGTTCTTATAAATTCATATAAATGTACATATTTAGAAATGCAATTTTTTTATTTACACAATACTTACTTTATCTTGTGTTGTTTATGTTGCTCTATCTGTAGCATGTACAAGAATTTACAAGTTCAAAAACAAATCCTTGTCCTTCTGCTGATGGGGATAGGTGTAAATATTTTTCAAACCTCAGGGGCTTTATTGCCTTCTATTGTCTGCACCCTAATAATGTCTGTCCTCCCTTGTCTGTCTGTCTGTCTGTGTGTGCAGGTAAGCCAGCCATCGCTCACCGAGACCTCAAGTCCAAGAACATTCTGGTGAAGAAGAATGGAACCTGCTGCATCGCCGATCTGGGCCTTGCCGTGCGCCATGACTCGGCCACCGACACTATCGACATCGCGCCCAACCACCGAGTGGGCACCAAGAGGTAACGGACAGTGGGAATGAGCAAGAGGGAGTTTTAATTAAAACCGGAATATGCATTTGCAAGGAAATAGCATATAGCATAGCCTTGAGGGCAAGCTCACTATGTCAAAGTCGCTACTGACTTGGCTCAAAATATCATTAGACTTCAGTGGTCTCTGCAAACAAACCAAAGTATTTTTGAACTTTATAAGTATACAGAAAGGGTATTAAAAAGTGACTGTTTTGCAGTTACATTAACACTACCATTACAAAACATCACCATAAGTTTATTTCACACCATAAAATCTGAATGACAACATCGACACATAAATTATAATGATAATGACAAGAGGAATGATATTGTTAGGATCACATTCAGAGCGATTTTGAGAACGATGAAAAGATGACAATCAGAATACCTCAAATTTTAGACATCACATTCATCAACACGAGACTTTCCTTATCGTTGGTCAGTCAGGACGCTCATATACCGGTAGTCATAGTGATAGTTGTATTTTGTAGTTATTGTTTCTAGTTCCTTTAGAACAAAATGCTGTAGGCTACAAAACAAACAAGTTGAATAGCTAGCATTTTCCAATAAGATGAACTCACTCTTACAGGTCAGGTTTTGCTGCTCCTGCTGCTACTGTCTTTATGTGTCCTTGCTGTGTCTATCAGCTGATACATCAGTGCTTAATATAGCTAAATCTGATAGGTTAATGATATCCCTCCATCAGTATCTTAGCGTGCTATTGGTTCCACAGATATAGCAGCCTGCTGTATTTACCTGTCAATTTAACGAACTTTAGACTGATTTTGGAAAATGTACAAGATTGTGAGTGCCAACTCTGCAACAACTCTGATGAATAATAAAAATATTCTTCATAGTGTAAGAAATCCAGGTCTTCCCTCAATGGGGATCATTCATTTGTAAAACTAAATAAGATGTGTGACCTCGACCAACCTCCTATTATGATGCATTCATCAGACACTGATGCATGTCGCATTAAAATTTGATTTCAAAATTTGCATCAACTAATTGCTACCACGTCGCTAGCACAAAGATAGCAGTGTTAACTGTTTTATTGCCGAAATCAAACAATGAAAATCTGCCACTTCTGCTGCTGTGTAATGGCCACTTACTAGTAGAACTATGTAAGCACAGACTTCAGCAATTTCAGGGTGATCTTTGACAGGTGCAGGCGAACAGAATTTTGACATGACTACTCGCATTGGTACTTTGTTGCCATAACGTTTCAACTATGTTTCTTATTTGGTGCTTTAGGCTTGTTTTGGGCATGTGCTATCAAACAGCAACCCAACAAAAATATAAATCTACTAACAAGCCCTACCTATAACCTAATCCCCCCTTAACTCATGTGTTCATGCTCATGACTTAACGACTTTACCATTTGTCTCTAATGGTTTTTCTGTGTTTTACCATATGGCTGTCTAAGCCGCCATTTTGTCTGGTAACCGCTGTCAGGAGCTGAGGCAGCTGTTGTTTGTAGCGTAGGTGCCATCTTAAGGTGATACCAACAGGGCAGCCAACAGGGAGAATGAAGGCATCATGAGAATCAATGTGTGTGTGTTAGTATGCGCACATACGTGTAAGTGTGTGTGTGCGCATGTGTTTGAGAGCGAGAGAGTCTGTGTGTGAGTATGCATGCCTGTGTTGATGTGGTCATTGGCTGGTGGGTATGTGTGTGTAGGTGTGTTCGTCTGTGTGTCTGAGAGTGTCTGAAAGAGATTGTGTCTGGGTATGTGTATGTTTGGGCTAGCGAATTGGGCTTGAATTTCCCCTTGGGGATCAATAAAGTATCTATCCTTCTATCTAGCAAGTAGATGAGCACTTTTGTAATAGTGCTTGTGTGTGACTGAGAGATGGCAAGAGTATGAGTCATCACTGCTGAAATTCCCCCCTCATACAAATGCACTGTTTCCTCAGTGCAGGCGCTGAGCTCTGTTCCACATTACTGAGCCCCCCCTCCCAAGTTCACTTAGGCTCTCACACACACACAAACACACACACACAAACACACACACACTTTGTTTTTCTATGAGGAATTTTAAAGACGCTCACCCAGTCAGAATATTTCTATCTCGCAAGTCTACCACTTTAATGCAGTTTTTCCGAAATGTTGTCTGCATTGACAATATCAAGGTTGGAAATGTTGAGAGTGTGACTTTTATTCTAAGCAAAGAATAGTGTCCACCCCACCTCATCCATGACAGGGGCCTAGTATTATGAGAAATGTTATTCAATCTTGTAACGCTTCTATAAATTCTAATAACACTTGTTTTGTAAGAACACTGAATTGCTTTAAATCTTTTAGTGCGCTTTTACACTATTACACTTTTGCTACCATAATTTACAGTCATTAACAGTAGGCTCAACACTAAGATGTGTAGCCTATTGTTTCCATATGCTCAACCTTAGTTAGCTATTGTTGTCATCCAGGAGCTTTTAAAACCTTGTCTAGGTTGTTTACGGGACGAATGAATTGCTGTACCAGTGTGTGCACTCTGGTTCTGTTTTTAGGCTCCCTTTAGACCAACTTTATTTAAGACAAGGGAGCTGTTTTCGCTGTTTCCTGTAAATTGGGCAAGATGTGAAAAAAAAACAGAGAAGAGAAGAAAAACAATCTGTTAACATTGTATATACCTGCTCTCTCAGATTCAATTCCACCGAAAGGAAAACAGCCAGGTTTTTTCTTTTTTGCTGGATGAATTTGTTTTGACTTTCTTTTAATGTATTCATATGTCTAATTACTTTTGACAGAGTTTGGTGCTGAAAAACAAACTCGGGGCCGTCTTTCTGATCTATCTTTTCCACAGCGAAACTTCCTCGTAGGCAGACATATTTGCATAAAGATTCACATTATTCGCAAAATCTGAAGCGAGTCACGGGACCGCTTTGTACCAAGGGGCGCATTTCGCCTTCCTCAGAAGTTTACAGCAATTATTTGCTCTAATGTTTCAGCCAGAAAAAAAAAATCATTCAACCTCGTTTTATTGGGCTAATTATATTTGGCTGATAATATTCTTTCCCTCAACAGGTATATGGCCCCGGAGGTCCTGGATGATTCAATAAATATGAAGCATTTTGAGTCGTTCAAGAGGGCAGATATCTACGCCATGGGCCTTGTGTTCTGGGAAATCGCCAGCAGGTGTTCGATTGGTGGTACGGTCGAAGGCATTAGCTATATTTACCTCACCTTATTTTGTTTGATTGATTTTCTGTGTGGTGAATTGTTATGGTTTATTAACTGTCTGCAATTCAAAAAATGAATGAAGCCACCAGAATTGGCTTAATTCACCAAGTGCAAGCACTTGTCTCTTTTCATTAGTGCTCCTCAAGACTATACTGTATATAATATGCAGACAATGAACTAGCGTTGAACAATTAAGGGAAATTTTATCTGACTGAGATTGCTATTGCAATTTGTTTTGCGGTATCATTTTTGAGAGTCTAGCTTTAGTTCAATATTCACTATATAATATATTCCTTGACTCTGAAACAGTCATTTGCTTACACTTGTCTTTTTGGGTGAGACCAGCACTACCTCAATAGGTTACAATAGGTTTTTCATAGTGCCTTTGTTTGTTTTTTGTACATCACTTCTGATAAACCCAAAATACTGGTAAATAATCATAGTGGCAAGCTGTGAGCTAAATTGCAACTTTCTCAATTTGCTTATTGCATTTGTTGAAATTGCGATTCCAATTAAAAGTCGATTAGATGTATTGATGATTCAATTAAAAATCGATTAGATGAATTTTAGATAAAGATAATACATTTTTGATTAGATAATACATTTTAGAATGCAACAATAGCGGCACACAGGCAGTTAGACTGTGAGCAGAGAATTTAGGCTCTTCCTCACCTGTTCCCAGGTATCCATGAAGACTACCAGCTTCCCTACCATGACTTGGTGCAGTCAGACCCCTCAGTGGAGGAGATGCGTAAGGTGGTGTGTGAGCAGAAACTTCGACCCAACATTCCTAACAGGTGGCAGAGCTGTGAGGTGAGTCCTGTCTTATCTTAACTTGATGTCCTCATAGCCCCACACGCCCCCCAAACACACACACACACACACACACAGTCACATGCATACAAACATGCCTTCAAAACGTCTTGTTTCTGCTTATCGTTGTGCACCATGCCCCAACTTGCCTCATCTATGTTTGTCAAACCAGTGTTTCATTATGGAGAGCACGCAGTCCTCTGGCTCCTCCTCTGACAATGCAGTGTGTGTTTTCTAAGACGCTGCCTAACTGTCGCCAGGGGCAATAGCAAGAGTGGAGCAGTCGCCTCCCTCCTCTCCTGGTGTAATCACATTACCATGGTCGCCCCAGCTGCCACCGCTGCCGCGTCCAGAGGGAGCAGCGGGCGTGTGTTTTGAGACCGAACAGGAACACATTATTGGAATTCTCTCTTTCGTGGTCTACTCCAATGACAGAATAAAAACCACAAACAGTAATCCCACAGGACTCCATGACGTTATTACGAGCGCATGGTTTCACCCTCCTACTCTTCCTCAGGTTACCAACTCTTCTCCAGGGAATAGTCAACCCTGTGTCCGACAAGGCTCTGATGAGGCCCAGATTTGGCTCTGATGAGGCCCAGATTTGGCTGAGTTTGAGCCTAGAGTTGGGTGCTGCGTGGGCGAGCAGATAATGAGAAAATATTTAATGGGAGCTATTTGGTGCATCCATTTCCCAACCTGTGCAGGCAACTCCCATCTCTCCAAAGACAATCAGCCTTGCATTGTTATTAGGAGCATATCTTACTGCCATTCAGCTTCCTCCCAGGTGTTATGTGCCTTACTCAATGGATGCAACAAACAAGAAGGACACTTTGTCATTTAAGAGAAAAAATGGCAAGATGTATTTAAGGCAAAATGCCAGTGACATCGCAGCATCCACTTGGATGGCTACTGGATCAACAACGAAGTGGCAAATAAAATATCCAAAAAAAAAAAAACTGCAAAAGCAAACAAAATCCCAACAAAAATGCCCTTGTTTTACAACAAGAAAAGAAGAGGTCTTAAAGAGACTTTGGAAAAAGTCTGATAAAAGTCTGGACTTTTATTTTGGGAAAAGGGCAGGCCCCCCTGGACAAACCTCAGTCCTTCCTCAGCGCTCCCCATCAGTCTTGCTGGACACTGCACATCGTGCTGGAGACCAAACATTTTCACCTCCCCTCTCATGGTGTCGTCTTTATGGCCCCAGAGAGGACGCAATTAGATTAGTCCTGACCCACAGTTATACTAAAACCCCATAATCTAATCTTAGCCAGAGAAGACTAGCTCTGGAGTTCCTCAGCTTGTGTGCGTGTGTGTGCATCTACCAGCACGGGACACAAACAGCGATTGAAAAAGTATCCCAAATCGAAATGCAGGATACTTTGTCATTTGTGGAAAGAAAAGGAAACAATTATCCATTTTCCATTAACTCGGCCAACAAAATGTTTGTAAAAAAATGGCAATAAAAAAAATGTTTTTTATTCGTTTACTAAAAGAATGTACAGATTAATTGCAGACTTTCACAGAATGGCAAATTACTGTAATTTGTCATACTTAAGACAGATTTTGTGGGTGCTAGAAAAGCAGTCTAATTAATCTAGTATATCCCCACGTGTGGGGAGTTATGCATAGAGGCTAAATTAACTGGTCACGCACAGATCATAGAGGACAGCCAGTCTTTATTCAAGACCTACTTGTGGATTTAAAAAGTGTGTCTGTTTAAAAAGTCACAGAATTTTATAGACAACTTTTTATCGTGTTGTCATGTACAGGTTATGGGAAATGCCTCTGGGAAGCTGCCGTTTTTAGCTCTTTGAAGCTCATTGCAAAGGTCACAAGTGAAATGAACAAATACATTTGCTTCTTGTGTGTTTTTGTTATTTAGTCTATTTATTTTCACCTTCTACCAAAAGAGAAAGCAAGAGTAAGCTCATCAGCCTTGTGGCTTCATTAGACTGCATAATCACTTTTCAAAACGTTTCTTATTAAGTAATCACTACAATAAACAACAAAAAACTTTTTTTGTTAATGAAGGGAGAAATAATAATTCATTGTTTTCGCTCCACCTAAAGCCGTGGCAGCCACCTAGCCAACCCCCACCTCAAACACACATATGTGCATGCACACACATACTCATAAACACACACACACACACACATTCTTTCATGTCTGGTCCTCACCTCAGACTAGACAGGTCTAGTTGGGTAGAAATATTTTGCTACTTTGTCATGTGGGCTTCACCAGAGCACTGGCACTTCCTGTGGCCTCTTATCTCCCTGTAGACGCAGGCTAATGAGCATGAGTACATTCCTCTGGCGTGCAAGATGAATCTGCAAATAATCATGACTGTGCCATTCTTCTCACATAAAACTGGTGTCTGTAGGACCTCTTAGGAGAGGAGATGGAAGTCGGGGAGTTTAGGCAGCTCCTAATGATTTTAATTGTCTTTATTGGAATAGGAAAGGATGTAACCCCCCCCTTTTTTCCCCCAATGGCTGGGGAGGAGCTGTTATTTTCCTTTTCTGTTAAATCAGAAAGGAAAAAAATATTTTGTCTGTGTGTGCGCGCATGAACAGTAATGTGTGTGGCGTTTGTGCTTTAATGTGTGTTTGTGTGGTTGTTTTGGGTGTGGAGCTCTTTCTTATTTCACCTTCACCGCTTGGCTGCCAGTCTTCAACTGTCAGTGAAACTGCCTTTTTGTTTTGAGCCCGCAGTTGTGAAATATTTCATGATTGCAGCTTGATACAGCAGGCTTTCTAAATGGGTCCCACAGTAGCTGTTTGTTGGGTTTGAAGACTGTCAGAAGAAGATTTCCATACTTTCTGCAGTAAATTGCTGGTGTAGTGTAGTAAGAACATGGCCAGTGGCAATTTGCTTTGTTTTTGCATTTTCTTTTGTGTTGTGTTCTTTACACACCTCACTGTGTATTCTCACTGTGTTGACACAAGCACTCCACATTTTAACATCTTTTTTTTCTTTCCCTTTCCATCTTTCTCCTTACATTTCCCTGGACACTCCCCCTTCTTCTCCTCACTTCATTTAATATTTTCCTCTGTCCACCTCTCTTTCTATTCTCCCTCTCCTCCCTCTCTCTTTCCCTTCTTCCTCTGCAGGCTCTACGGGTGATGGCCAAGATCATGAGGGAGTGCTGGTATGCTAACGGGGCAGCCCGGCTAACGGCTCTACGCATCAAGAAGACCCTCTCTCAGCTCAGTCATCAGGAGGGTATCAAGATGTAGAATCCCCACCCCATCTGCACCCAAATTCCAACCAACCCCACCCAACCACCCCCCCCCCAACCCCGTTCAGACCCACAGACTCCGCCATAAACCCTAAATGTCATTGCAATTGTCCTTATGGTTTATTATCATCATCGTGGTGATCATGAGAAGAAACTGTGCCACTCCGGTTCTCCCTGCTAGTGAGGAGGACCACTAAACCTGGCGACTGAGTTTCTGTCTTGTTTCATAACCTGGAGTAATGAATGGTCAGTCTTCTCTATCGGGATGGAAAGGCAGTGATCATTGTTGGGACAGGGGTACCGGGAGGGGTGATTTAAAAAAATAAATATAAAAAAGAGTGGTGGACTGGACCTGAGTGCCCTTCAGCCATTATCAGCGACTCACCGGATGGTGTGTTGGCAACCCTTGTCTGCGTCCTCAGTTGTGATTGGTCAGATTTGCTGCTGTGCTGTGGTTGAATTGAGATGTGCGCTCATGATTTGGCTATTGGCTCACCTCTGGTTCAGTTCCCCAGTTAGCAACGCCCTCGGCCAAACGGGACGGACACTCCAAACCTGACCAAGGTCATAGGTTACGGTGGGAGGGGTGCAGGAGTCAGGCAAGGGTGGACCCTCTTTGGATGTTCAGGGACCAGCCTGCTTTCAATGCTGTTCTTTAAAGACTGACTGAAACAATTACATTTGTCATGTTTTCTGCTTTTTTTTAAATTTCATGACAAAAAAGAAATGATTGCTCTGTGGAACATTTTGCACCTTTTTTTTCCCCTTGTATTTCTGTTCTTGTACTCACCGCTGCGGTCTTCAGGTCAGTGTAACTTATTTGTCATAACTATTTTTTTTTTTTCCAAACACACTAGACATGACCTCATTTTCACTCTTGGCAAACATGCTGTGACATATGCAATATAGATAAATCCATATCTATTTTATATATATATTAACTGCTCTGCTACAACAACTACCAACAACAACACGTACTTCTACTACAACACAACCATGCCTTCCAAACCAGATGTTACCGGAAAGTGCCAATGCGCTAGAACCACCAATCTCTACACCCACGCTGCCAAGGAGACCCCTTACCCCCACGCAAAGATTTTCAGTCTTCACTGGTGAAAAACTAGGATGAGCAGAGATCCTTACAGGGACTGTTGGCAGTGTCCCTGCTTTGCTGTTGGGCGAGAGGGGGTGGTGGTGGGGATCATCTCCAGACAGTCAACTCCCCCAGTGCCATTTCCTGCCTGCGTCATCCTCTTCATTGGCTGTCATGAGGAAGAGCAGCGCCTATGCCTTCTGCTCCGCCTAAGTCCACCTCCTCAAAACTCTCGAGACACACCTGGTAAGTGAATGTGGGTGTGTGTGTTTATGGCGAGGGGGTGGGACGGGTGCCATGTTACAACTGCTGCCATTTTGAACCGAATGGACCAAACATAGGACTTAAAGCAACACTAAGCTCTTGTCACCCCTTCAGAATCTCACCCTGGGATAGGCTCTTTTGTTTCAGTGTTTTTTTTTTTTTTTTTTTTTTTTTTTTTCCCCAAAGTGAAGTGACGTGTCAGGTTTGTGGACACCACTCTCATCAGAAACGCGGGCTCTCTCTGCCCTCTCTATGCCTCTGTTTGAATAGAACAAGTGGCTGGAAAACCACCTCGCAAATGGGCTGCCTTCCTCAGTGACGTAACAAGCGGTCGGGAAAATAAGACCATTGGTTGGCTGACGCCTGTGAGAGTTATTGTGAAGTCACAATGGAAACAAAAAAGTTGTAATGTCGGTATCGTTGATGTTAGTTGGCGCTCTTGAGAAAGACAATTTGTCTTTTTTGTCTCATTAGTGTACAACAACAAACTTATCAAGTATTGTTAAAGAGGGTGAAGTGCATCCATTGAAATATATATATATATATATATATATATATATATAGCAAATTAATATTTACTAAGCCATAGGTTTTCCAACGTTTTGTGGCAACTTTTTTCTACTAGAATGTACATTTTATGATGAAGAAAAAGATGTAACAGACACTACATATTTCAGTTGAGCAAGCCTCAAGGGACCAATAGAGACAGGTTTGTTCTTGCTTTGTAAAAATATAAAAAGCAGATTCAAATCTGTATGAATAGGATATGTAGCACCAGTTAATCGTTTATATTTTTGAAAGACAGACCATGTTACCACACATATCCGCTAGGAGTTTGATTTGGGACATTGATTCATGTTTTTGCTAAATTTTAATTGTGGTTGAATTTGTGTTTACACACTGAAAACAAAACGGCATAATCGTCTGTTTTTCCATAGGATTTTGTACAAAGTTTGGTTGTAGGGTAGTGAAATTTAAGGTCAATTAAAAAGGTATGGTGTTTCTCCCCAACAGGAATATAAGCCCATGTTTTTGTCTTTTTTTTAAAAAAATTTTAGGATCTTCAGGCGCACTTTAGCATGAGAGTATTGTTACTCTATTCGTTATGACCAGTAAGATTTCTGAATGTCAGTAACGTGACAGCATTGTCTTTTGTCACGGAATCCATGTTGTTCGCCTTACGCGCTTCAGCCCTTAATAAACCCACCAATCCAAAAGACGTGTCTGTTCCATTCAGCAATAAGTGCCCTTCCTGCTTGCCCATATCTGTTAATGTGCTTGCACGTGAAGTTCGGATCTCCGCTTTGGAGTTCTGTCAAAAGCATTTTGTCGGCCATTGTGCTGCTACGGCATTTTTGTTTTTACTCTACTGGAGCTGCGAGGGACTGACTTTGTCTGTCCTGGACTGCAAACTGCACAATATCGGATGTACATAATCTCCAAACGCATGACTGTAGAATGGTCTTTTTTTTTTTGCTGTTCTGCCAGGGTAATGGGTGGTGTGGACTTTAGGTTTGACCGCTCCACTCTTAATTTGTCAACTTTCTCAGTACAGTCAATTGGTAAAGCATTAATTAAATGTCTTTTGAGCATTACTTTTTAGTGGTCTGTGTGCTTGGCCAGTATTACCTAACATCACATTTTTTTGTTCTTTTGTTTTGTTGTTTTTTGTACCAGGGAGACCTAACCCTGTTGATTCAGTCTGGGCCTCTATGCAATACCAGTGGCTCTTGTAACATGCTGAACCCTGAATGAATATATCTTAGAGATGTGTGGATAGGAATGAAACCATGTAAATAATATGTAAATGTTTGTTTTTATGTGTAAGTCTGGAAACATTTGGTCTTGTACAGTTGGACAGAAATCTTGAACAAGAAAACTAAAAAGTGGAAGCTATCCTAATTATTGCTTAAAAGACCATTGTACATAGCTGCTATTTGAAATGATGGAATTATCGTTTCATGTAAATGAAATGTTGTAATGAATGAAGAAGATTAGAGAGTTCAGCTCATTGAGGAGGTTTCTCTTTAGAGGAGAATGGGCGTCTTTCAGTGCAGCGTCCGTAGGTGGAAAACGCCCTGGTCTTCAGGCCAGGCCAGGCCTCATCTCTGTTCAATAGTATTTGTCTTAACAAAACCACCAGCAGCCTCTTTTAATTTCTTCTGTTTTTGTTCTGTTTTTGTTTTTGCAAAAACTTAAAATGGTGACTCAAGATGTAAGCATCACACACATCCAGGTACTTCTTCTCTTTTCTCTCGCTGTCAGCGACATGCAGGTACCTTTGCCAGCCACCAGGGCGGCGACCTCACCAGCTATGACTTAACCTACAAATACAACTCATACCTGTGCAAATCTGGTTTCATGCAAATGATGCTGGGAGAGGGGTGGGGGATTGTGTCTCCCTCACCATGGCAACACGCCCATCTCTCTGCATCGCTAGTGTTTTCGTTGTTGTCAGACTTGCAGTGCCTCCAACCTTATCTCAACTTCAGCCAAGGAGGGAGATAAATATGGAGAGCACAGTGGGCGTCTGTGTTTGTATGTATGTATGGGTGTTTTTTCTTTCTTTTGTTTGTTTTTGTTTGTCAACACTCAGTTCAGGAGTAGAGGAATGAAATGTGCCCCTTTGTTACCCAGACGGCGAAATGTCTGCAGTTTCACTATACCAGATATGCAATTTTTGACATGGAATGCATTATGTAGTCATAAATGTAAATATATATATATATATATATTTCTCCATTGCAACAGTGCACAGGACTCTCAGTGTTGGGCTGACTGATTTGTAAACTTTGTCTCTTTGTATTGTGCATGAACCAGGGACGCCAGAGCCATGCTGGACTAAATGAAACACTAGTTAGGCTATTAATGTGGATCATGCAAATGGCTTGACCTTCCTGGAATGACTGAGCCCTAGACATACAGCACAATTAGCTTAACTCAAGTAAAGGTCATGCCAGAACCAAAAGGGGGTCCTGCTCTTTATGCAAATACATACGGGCAACATGCTCTTCATCCTCGGCCCTAACATTTGCCTCATTGACAACCGCATTGTAAACGTATGCAGAATCTATGCTAATCAACTAACACTGTGATGAGAGAGGACCAGGGATGCACAGGGGCTTCAGAAATACCAAAACAAGTAAATAATCAAACAAAAAACAAAAACGTTTGTTTTTGATTTTGGATACCGTGAAAACTGCCAGCAAACTAACCAACAGCACAGGGCATTTTCCGACTGGGTCGCAAAAGGGTGTCATCATCCAGGGTGCTTTTCTGTTGCTCATTGGCTGCCGTTGTGACAACGTGTCAAAGGTAGAAGAAAGCTTTATCATGTTTGTCTTGGTACCTAAGTTTGAATATGAATATACACACACACACACACGTTTCATTTTATTATTCCACCAGACTGATGCATAGCATGTGGGCTTGATTTCTAATGTTTGCATCACTTTGCTTTTTAAGTAATTTATTAAAAGCTAAAAAAAGAAAATGTAATTAACTGGTTTTTAAAAAGGTCATAATCAAGAGAAAATATACCTCCTTTAAAGACCAATATTTTTACCTCAA
The DNA here is from genome assembly GCF_017589495.1 of Alosa alosa. Taxonomy (NCBI): domain Eukaryota; kingdom Metazoa; phylum Chordata; class Actinopteri; order Clupeiformes; family Clupeidae; genus Alosa; species Alosa alosa. The sequence continues at coordinate 24,495,514 of NC_063204.1, forward strand.
CATGTAGCCTATATCTGATTTGTTTACTCTGAGTTTGCAAATTTTGTTTCTATGAAATGCTAAATTGAAGAGGAGGAAAAATAGCACATTTTGTTAATAGCATTTGTATTTGTTATGTGTCTACCACCATCTGTATATTGCTTTTATTCTGTCTAAAGTGCTTTACTTATGTCAAACCCCTTTGTCCTTTAAAAAATACTCTCTAAGCTATGTAAAATGCCTTGTGTACTTTTCTTAGAAACTATATATATATATATATATATATATATATATATATACACACACACACACACACACACACACACACACACACACACACACACACACACACACACACACACACACACACACACACACAGTATATGTCATGAAACGGGATGGAATGAGAAGTGGTTCTACTTGGGAAAGGACTCTGAATCCCTGTATTCTCCGAGGCCGACGTGTCAGGTGTTGATGGCCCTGTACCACTGAACTTTAAGTGCCCTGAGCAGGAGCTGGAAATCACTCCCTCACTGTGCCCTTTGCAGTGCGTCTCGTGGCGCAAATACTCTCAGATGCCCTCGACACAAAAGGTCACTCTTTGCATTTCAGCAGAGGGAGTCAACAGGCTCCAGATGGCTGCATATTTTGGGATGGATCCATGGCACTTTTGGGCAAGATCTGTCCCATGATCCTCTGCTGTGTGGAATTCCGTAACGGAATTTGTATCCATGAGAGTGTTGCATCGCCAGCGCAGGGTCCCCCACCCCCAGTCACGCGTTACTGTTCTTTGTTTTTATTTTATTTTAAAGATGTAAGATGAATGATCAACGGAACCTAGTCGAGTGATCCTTATAATGTTACACTCAAACCTAGTGGACTAGAAAGTGGTGTGAATAAAATCCATTCAAGTTTTTCAGCAGTCCCCTGTGTCTTATTGATTTAATTTCATTCGGCTTCATTAATTCCATATTGACTGTACAGCCTAAAGAAATTGGTTGTTTCTTTGTTCACTGTGGCCCTGCTGTTCTCTATTCATGAAGAGACTGGCAATGACAAACGTATTCATTAGTAATGGAGAGGCGGCCCCAGCTGTGGCGCAACTGGCTGGGGTACCTGCACCGTACCGGCGTACCGGGTTCGATTCCCGCCCCGTGGTCCTTTCCGGATCCCACCCCTGCTCTCTCTCCCATTCACTTCCTGTCACTCTCCACTGTCCTATCATTAAAGGCATAAAAAAAAGCCCAAAAAAATATACTTAAAAAAAAAAGTAATGGAGAGGCACATAACATAAAGCCCTGACTAAAAACTAAATCTAGTTTTCTCTGTTATACTTTTGATTATAAATAAAGAGTATAAATGGATGGATGCTGGTTGTTTAGGCCTACATGTCAACAACACTAAGCTCTAACCCTCGTCATCTCATGCACATCGTGTTAACTTTTAACTGGCTCCCAATTAAATTAGACATGTAATCCTTTTTTCATTGATCATTCTCATTGATCAACTTCATTCCGATATCTCATTTACAGTGAATCAGATTGTGAAGCATTCTTGGAATTGGCCATGGGTCCAAAAGCTCATTAAACCTTCTGTGATCTAATGCACCAATCAACTAGCCTAGAAATCTAGACGCGCCCCTAGCGGCAGCAAATTACATTTGCTGCCAGGGCTAGTCTAGCAACTCTCCGTTGGCTTGTGAGCTCCAGAAATCGAAACTTAATCAGGACATTGAAATCGTGTATAGAGTCGTTTGGTGGGCTTAACATAATGATTGATGGCAGAGTTGCAACGGTTTGGCTTGAATTCCCTGCTACTTGAAAACAAACATCCTATTGCGTCCTATTGCGTGCAGAGGGAATTTAAAAGACAACTGATTATCCCGCCCCTCGGACTGAGCACTCCGAACGGTGAGTGCCCAGACCCTACATTTTAATGTGGGTCTGGCTCGCCAGGCTACCAATCAACCTTCATGTCACCCCTAATTATGGGCTATGGAGAATGTGCCATTCCTCTTTTTTCAATGTCTCATGAAGCTGCCTGCTTTATGGGGACATTTAGGCCAATGATACTGCTTTTTCCCTCTTTTGTCTGCATGAAATTGTCTAATCTAAGCTTTTCTACTGTGCAGTAGTTTAACTGACTAAGACTTGAGTTTCAGGCTAAAAGGTTGCTTACGTAGCTTAGCGGTCAAACATGTGGGTGTTTGAAGTAATATTCTTCAATTTAATTAATTTCAGTTTTATTTATTGTAGTGTCATATGGATCATATTTCAAGGTGCTTTTCCACAGCCCAATTTCAACTTGATCATTCCTTCTATTCTCCAACTGTAGCTCAGGGTATTCATGGCCTGATGCTTACTAAAGAGAAGATTACAGGTTTTATTCCCCTGTGTATTGTGGAGTTTAACTCTAATAACTTGGAAGTGTAGACTACATTTGAAGCAGACTGGGCCGCCCAGGTGGCTACTTTGTGAGTGCAAAGTCATAATGTAGCCTCTGGAATGAGACTGGAGAAGTAGGCTGAACCATGCGTCAAACTCCCAGCACACCAATTTAAGCCTGCCTTTTAGTTCGACCGAGTGTTGGATTTAGGCTGGTGTGTGTGTGTGTGTGTGTGTGTGTGTGTGTGTGTTAGAGAGAGAGAGAGAGAGCGAAAGGTGTTGGCCCTGGCCCCCGGCGATTGGCACTAGAGGGCAGGTCCGTAAAAATGAGGAAATTGATGGCTGAATCATCAGCAGGGTAGCCTACTCTCTCCCTGCCTCTGTGTGGGTGTACTTGTATTTATTTACTGCTGTGTTCGCTCCAGACAGTTTACAGTTCTTTCTAACATGAGGTGCAAGCACAATTCAAATAGCAAAGTAAATGCAGACCGATCCTTTCTGTTAGGCCGCCTTTGTCACATCAGCTCATTTCATTACATTCCCTTTCACTTGCGATTTTCAATAATTGGTCATGTCTCATTGTTGTCATCATCTTGCCCTTTAGAATAGCCTCATGGAAAAGCTAACTGTATGACTTGTCAAGTCAAAGTTATGCTCATTAAGGAGTTGCCTTACCAATCACCGATCCTATTTGCTGCATGGAAGTTTAGGTAGAGGCTGGCTGGCTGGGTGATGGGTGATGAGATGTTCTGACCACTAGAGGGCACTGCAGCCTAGCTGGTGGGGAAAATAAACTATACAGACAGGTGGTCATTGCTTTCCCCTAATCCAATTGGAGACCAAATTACAGTAACTTTAAATGAACCCCAAAGTTATTAGTCCCTTTTGAGGATATGCTCAAAAGGGTTTTTTTTATTAACAGGGTCAAACCCTTGTAATCAACTATGCTGAACTCACACTAATATGTTAAACTGCCATATATTAAACTGTAGTAGACATGTTGACCTTAAAGGTACAAAGTAAGCCTATCACCTAAAGAGAAACATAACAGACTTAACCATGTATTTAGATTAGCATAGTATTGAATTTCTTTGATCAGCACAATTGAGATATCTATATGAGGCCACCAAGGCACCTATGACAACACTGAAGAAGTTAAAAGCTTCATCAGCTGAGTTTTGAGAAATGCAGCAACTTTTGCCCGAGTTCTTCACCAGTCAAAGCTCTATGGGTGAGTGGCAAAGCTCTTATTAAAGCTCGACTAAAATTCGCTCAAAGACATGGGAGACTCCAAGGTCAAATGTAAGAAAGTCAAGACAATGAGCCGAAGCCAACAGCGAAAACTACACAGAAATGGTTTAAAGACAACCAGCTGAATGTACTGGAGTGAAGTCAAAACTCAGACCTCAATCCTATAGAAAATCTGTGGCTGGACTTAAAAAGTACTGTTCAGACTCATTCTCTTTCCAACCTGGCAGAGCTTGAGCAGTTTTAGTAATTTTTTCAGTAAAATTGCAGTATCCAGATATGCAAGCCTAATTGAGACCTATTCACGCAGACTTTAATTGCCGCCAAAGGTGCATCTACTCAATGCTGGGGTGAATATTTATGCAATCAATTATTTTGCATTATATATTTTTAATATAGAAATCTGCTTTCACTTTGACATTAACAAAGGGATTTTTGTAAATGACTGTAAAAAATGCCAAATTAAATTGATCAAGATTCCATTTATAAAAGCAGTAAAAGTGGAAATATCCAGGGGGGCTCTTATAGGCACTGTATTTTTAAGATCAGTTTTATACCCATTCCATTCTTTAGACCTAAATCAGCAGTCTGTCCACGTCTTGCTAAGTTACACGTGTCCATATTTGTAGGTGAAAATGGGCCTAATGTTGAGCACATAATGTGTTACCTCTCCAGTCTCCTGTGGCCAGTTTAACAGTGCTCTGTCAACACCTGTTTGAGGGGCGGTGAATCCAACCAAAGCCAGTTATGACAATGCCATACTTCCTGTAGTTAGTTAATATAAGATGTTTCACTTTGATGTTTCCATTAATTAAAGCCTTAGACAAACTCAGGAGTCTAAGCTAAACAAGGGATTACAGATGATTTGTTAAGTTTCTATTTCATTTTCAGTTACTGATGCAAACTCACGAGTGCAATACGGGCGCAACAAGTATTTGTAATAACATTTCCTGCTCTGAGATTAAATTGATACATAATGATCTTTTAATGAGATAATCCATAACGACAATATTTGTTCCTGCTCTACAGAAAGTCTCACTCATGCATTTCATTAAAATCTTACCATATAGTCAGGGGGCCTATGTGGTTTCTGTGGGATTGAAATGTTAATTTTTGGAGAGTGGTTGGACTGTCTTTAGAGGTCATTGAACATGGAGAAAAATTATGTCTCCATTTTTTTTAACCTGTTTTAACCCTATTTTTGTGAAATTGTAAATTACACTATAATTAACACCATACATTTCGCCTAAATTACTGGCTATGTTGAACAAAGTTCACAAAACAGTTATTTTCTTATTTTCAACAGTTTGATTGTATGTCAGTATTATGATTGTATGTCAAACAATTAGGGATAAGATCAATAACCAATCAGTTTCACCAAATACACATACTCCATTGCTGAAAGATAGCAAAATCACTGAATCACAGATGAGACCTCAAACAACATTTAATTCATTTACATATACACAACATATTAGATCTCACCTCCACAATTTCCTCATCAAAATCTACAACTAGTCTACTAAATCCTATTCCTACTCACCTTCTTAAGACTGCTCTCCCCTTCCTGGATAATGTTTTGCTCTAGATTATAAATAATTCTATCAGGGCATGTACTGCAGTCGTTTAAGACATCTGTTATTAAGCCCTCCCTCAAAATTTCTTGAATTTCCCCTAGGGATCAATGTATCTATCTATCTATCTATCTATCTATCTATCTATCTATCTATCTATCTAAAAACCTAGCCTTGTCTCGATACTGGTCCTCCTGGACCTTAGCGCTGCCTTTCACACCATAGACCATGACATACTACTTAGGCTTGAAAATTTGATAGGCATCAAAGACTCAGCACTCGCTTGGTTTAGATCATACTGTACCTTCCTAACCGTCAACAATTTGTACAGGTCCATAATAAACCATCTACCCAGATTATGGTAAAATATGGAGTGCCTTAAGGCTCAGTACTGTTGTTTAGCAGATGATACATAACTATACCTCTCCATAAAACCTGATGAATTAACCCTGTTAGCCAAACTTGACACATGTATAAGAGATATAAAGACATGGATGATGAATAATTCCTACTTAGATAAAACAGAAGGCATGGTTTTAGGTTCTAAAAAGATGAGAGATATCCTATCCACATCACAGGCTATATATAGTGATCTTCCACTGACCTCATCCACAAGTGTTAAAAACCTAGGATTTATAATTGACCAGGACCTTGCACTAAGTAATCACATAAAACAGATCATGAACAGATCATGGACCTTGCACTAAGTAATCACATAAAACTTAATTTTACCATTTAAGGAACATTTCAAAGATAAGGAAGTCCTTATCCTTACCAGATGCAGAGAAATTAATGTTTTGTCAATATTACTTATAGTCAGTGCCGGCCCGAGCCTTTTGGGGGCCCTAAGCAGAATTTGATTTGGGGGCCCCCTCCCACAATGCAGAGTCACCTGTGCTTGGCGATAATTGACAACTTCACACTATAATGTCATATTATAAATTAATACAGTGAGGTTATGTATTAATACAGTGACTGATTATGAACTACTGTCCCCCTGGACACAGATGCATAAGGACTCTTGGTAGGCTCATTCAGTAATCCATCCTTGCTGACATGCCAAAAATGTTTTGGGGCTCTGCTCTACACTTCTGGCCCCATGTGCTTGGTAAACCAATGTATTAGTTGTTATTTACACCAACCCTGTCACCTTTTAATCTTAGAGGGTACTAAAATCACAGATTTATTTGAAACATTCATATTCAAAGTGAAGCACTAAGGGTGGTTTACTGAAGTTGAATTGACAAATAACAAAATACAACAGCATTTGTATTTGTTGTAAACAAGTACATCCGTTTAATGACTTGTTTTTCAACAGATTTGCAGAACAAATCCGCAAATGTGCATTAAATGATCAATCTTCAACTACAAAATCAAACCAAAATAGACAAACATTAATAATAATGACAAAAATAAAATGTCCCAAAGAATAGATACTTATTCCTACTTCGTTCCTGGCTTTCAGGTATCTGCAGCTCTGCAGTGGACGAACCTGCAATGATTAAATAAATACATAAATAAATAAAACAAAAACTATGTTAAATGTGTCATGTCATATTAACAGGCTATGTAACCATTTGCCATCAAGAAAACCTCACCTTCTGTGTCATCAGCCATGGAGGCAGACACTTGATGAGGTAGAGTTAAGTAGTGGTAAAGATGTGCTTGAAAAAAAAAAAAAATATTGCATAAGTGCATATTTGATCGAGCTGAATGAGTTTATTTTGCTATCATTACTTACACTCATCAACAAGCAACTCCACATGTAACAATTCGTATTAAATGAGGCATAATCAAAAGTAACGCTTAACATGGTGATCTACTGCAGCCTAAATATTAGGGTAGCACCGCTACATCACTTGCCACTATCTTAATCAAATGTAAGTTTATTTCCATCACAGAAGTCTCCCCACCAAACATGGTATATTTTCTCAAACACTACCATCTCTCACCAAAGATCTTAGAGCAGAGCGCACGTACTGTTCCATCTTTGCCTATGAAACTGGAACGTTACCGATGCCCAGAGTCGCGCTAGTCAGTGGGTTGGGACTGGGAGCCTGGGCTTAGCCTGCTGTTGGTAATCAGACTTACCACTATGTCACATATTATAGAACAGTAATAAACTATCAACACTTTCAGGTGCGAAATCAGAAACAATCCCTCTGTGGTAAATTTGCCTTCAGCTCCGTTTTCATGTAGGCCCCTAGCTACTGTAGTGCTAATGTCCACTTCAGTCAGCTAGCTAACTTTAATTTACAACATAAGCCCACCTATGGCTAAGGTACATGCTTGATTGAACATCCAAAACAATCCCAATATCCTTGACATCTGAAATACACCTAGATAAATATATATTAATGGGAGACATTTCTCTGTTGATGGCAGGGATTTAGCTCTGGTGATGGCTTATATTAGATCATGACAGCTAGCTAGCTACCTCAAGCACAAAACATAGCCTACTGTAAATAATCATGCAAACATACCTGTCTCTTGCTCGTTTTTCTCCTCCTCTGTCATTTTCTTCTTTCTGTTTTCGGCACCAGAGGGATACGTCCTTTTTTGTGACTTTTCTTAACATTACCATCTCTTCCGATTTTTGAACTTGATGCAGTGTCTGCACGAATTGTCTATGCACCCGAGGTGTCTAGTTTATGCGCGTGACTCAAAGGCTGGCAGACACAGTAGAGGTAGGCAGGCATATTGATCATGAAATCAGAATTTTATTGTTTTGAATTATTAATTGTTTCGTTTATTCATTCATTGATGTCACTTGTTTATGTTATTTATTATGTAAAAAAAGAGAAAGAAACTCGATTGAAGCAGCCGCTTAGTTCGCTTATGCCTCGGGCCGGCCCTGCTTATAGTTCTTTGTTGGTTGAACTATGAAAATGTGCTTGCTCAAATGTAGAAGGCTAGAAGGTCACTAATATCACCATGAAGAACAGAGCACTATGTGCTTCAGGTTATTCGATATTCTAAATTCTATCACTGCCAGCTATCAACAGCCAACTATCACTGGAAGTCAGGGATGGATTACTGCACGGGCCTACCGGGCCCAAGCCAGGGTACCAAGGAGTCAGGGGGCCCAAGCCATTGCATGGAATCATTGCCTCAATATCAACACATCATATCAACACATAGGCTATGAATCTGATTGAATTAAAGTATTGGCCATCCCCAAAATGCACCAGAATACAGGAAATCACATCAAATAAATTAAAAGCAATGTCCCCCGCAACAATGGGGGTGGGGGGCCCTTAATACATCTGGGCCCAGAGGCCTGAAAGTTCATAATCCATCCATGCTTGTAGTGTCTCTCTTTCTCTTTCTCTCTCTTACACACACACACACACACACACACACACACACACACACACACAACCTGTCTGTTTGTCTATCTGATCCTTTACCCTTTCTTTTCATCACACTTACATAGGCTACGGAAGGCCTTACAGACTTCAGCTGGTACTATGTAAAAGTCTATTAAACTTGATTTAACAGAGATTTCTGCACTTTGTGCTCTGGGTGTAGACAAGAACTGACAGAGCAGGCTAGGCCTACACTCCAGCACACTAATAGGCATGCATTGATAGTATTGAGGATTTTAGGCACAATTTCTTGTTAAAGAGATCAATCATGAGCCTAAAAATGTTTTATAATGTTGTATTGTTTATGTGGCCCACTTTTGCACACAACCTTGTAGAATATCTTTGCTTTTTGGCACCAAACTCTATGCTATAATACCAGCAATGTGAGGTTTATGGACAAAACCCCAAATTTGACCTTTTCTGAATTTGACATTTGATTTGGGTCCTTCAAAACCTTCAAAAAAATGGAGACATGTTTTTTTTACTCTTAAGAACCCCTAGAACAAAGATATAATACTCTCCAAAAATTAACATGCAAATCCCACAAGCCCCTAAAATTAGACATATAGGCCCCCCTACTAATAAAGGAACATTTCAAACCCTCGAGACAGTGTGTGCAAAAACAAAAAAATCTGTAACCCCTTTCTTTCTAAATGTTCTGCTTTGAAAGTCTAAAGATAATCATTCCTTGGGATATTTAACAGCAACCAGTTGAAAAAGAATGTTAATGTTATACTTTATGCTGAATTAAGTTCACTGAAGTAACATCTTTTAGCACTCAATCAGGGCTTGACAGAAAGCTCAGTTTGGGTCTTTTTCATAGAGACATTTGCTGAGGATCTTTCTGTGCTTCATTTCAGGAGTTTGTTTCTCTCTCTGATTATTGCATTGCATGTGTCTGGAATCTTTGTATAACGACTCACCACATTAGACAAGCAATTAGCTCTACAGCTGCAGCATCATAAAAATGCAAACAAATGTAAACGGTACACAGTTTTATATCAAATGGAACAACAATGGAGCTTTTTATAACGGCTTCCCATATTTTTGTAACAGATGTTGGCATCATTTCACAGCTAATAATTTAATAGTGAGCCTTCGTGTGGAGGTCTTTGCGCTGTATTTTGTTTTTAATGTTTGCTTCAAGCCCTGAATATGAAAGGGTCATGTCTTTGCCTGGTTGAGCCTCTTGGCCACCCATACTGGTTATTCTGTATGTTTTTTTTTTTCTTGAGATGTTTTGCTCACCTTGTATTTTGCCTGCTGAGGGCTATTTCCCAAAAGCAGAATTAAGAAATCAAAGATGAAATCAGAAAGCTGACCTGGTGCAAGACCTGACCTGGTGTTGCCTGTGCGTCCCCCAGCTCAACTCGTTTCATTAAAGCCAAGCCAGGATGAGTAGATGTGACTAGGTCAGGCCACTAGCCAGGTGTAAGTAATTTGAGATACATGCACGATCACGGCTTTCCTCAAAAGAACTCATGCTTAGAATAACAAAAAGACACAGAGAAAAGCCTAATCCACATCAAGCGAACAAGAGATTTTGAAAGGGGAAGTGAAGTATTTCATTTTTAAATGGGGAAATATGGCCATTTTTGTAAAATAGCAAGAGTATGTGTGGCAGACCAACTGAATGCACATGCACATATCCGCCCATGTGTGATTGCTTCACCTACAGTAGGCCCTCAACGTCATTTAGAAACCAGTGTGCCACTATAAATGCTTATAAATTACTTTAATTGGAAATTGTACATTTGCCCTCCATTTTTAATCAAACCAAGCACTATTCATCAGATGTATTCATCGAGCTATTCATCAACCCTCCATTAACAACAGTAACGACTAAGATAAGAATTCGAATTGAAACTCCTCCTTGTCCTTTGTGTTGCTAGGGTCATATTGGTACTGCATGTGGGAGGGCCGGGCGCTCCTGGCACTGTGAGAGTGTTCAGGCTCAATTCTCCTCACGCAGTGGGGCACAATGCAGCACAGCCTGGCACAGCAGGGCATAGCGTGGCACTGCCCAGCGTGGCAGAGCAAATCTCAGCAAGTCACTCTGTGACCGAGCGTTACTGCGTGTTATTGCAACGCGGTGTCCTTTTTAATCTCCACCTCTACATGGGTTTGATGTTGTACTGTCAGGAATATTTGCGTTCAACCTTTACCTTCACAGTGGCTTTGGTGAAGGGTTGCCAAATATAGAAACAAACCATCCCTGATGGCCGATTTTTATATAGCAACCCTGACAAGGTCAGTCAGCTAACAGACAGACTGGTTAAATTTCACATATAGCACAAGTAGAGAAAATATACAACACAAACATGATGAGTTATTAAGACACACTCCGACTGTAGTGCTAATCCACTTTCTCATGTCATCTTTAACTAGGGGTCATCCATCCCCAACATATTGGCACTAGCCCCTTTCTTCCATGTCAAGCGCTGAGGAGGAGGTGAAAAGTAAAAACATGGGGTTTTGTAATGTTACTGAGAAATATGTTAACCATTTCTGCTTCAGTTTGTAGTCAGGTCATTATAAGTGATAAAGACCTTCGGGGCAACCCCCTTTCACTTCTGTTGCGGCAAGTTGTGCGTAACAGACAGACGGGCGATAGTCTGAGGAGTTGCAGCTTTATTCAATTATCAGCAGTTGAAACAATCCTTAAGTTTCCTTCATCACAAACTCTGATTTGCTCGTCAGCTTTTCAAGTTCAGAGAACAAATGTATTGACTTATTATTGCTAATAATTCTGGGACATAATAGTCTTTAAATAGTCTTAAAAATGCAAAAAACATCATTGAGTGTTAATAAGTACAGTAAGTAAGCAAGGTGATAGGCTCCTAGTTTGGGTCTGAGAGTGTCTGTTGTGTGTGTGTTGTGCTTGGAAACGTTACGTTGATCACTCAACCAATCAAGGGTTCAGCTGCAGGGCAAGGCACTACAAACCTCACCTATGACACTCTCATAAACATACACACAGACTCTCTCACTCACACACACACACACACACACCCCTGTTAGAGAAGGTTTGAAAAAGGTCAACTGTGGGCACGAATTAGCAGTTTAACGCCTACTCTATGCCCATACAAAGTCAACTGTGCATAAATCAGCAGTCTGAAGTCTATGCTATTTGCGGTCTTACTTGCTGGTTCATCAGGCTGAAGATCATCTCCAACAGCCTGAGTCTCAAGGGACCCTTCAGTTGTAGTTCGGGTCAGCTGTGACAATAACACACTTAAGTCATTTGAAGCTTATGTTGGCAGCATTACGGGGAAGATTTCAGAAATAAAATCAGTCATTGGACAGCTGAGATAAATATCACCTATTTTTGTCAATGTCACTGTTAATTTCAATTTATACTGTATGTAAATCACATTTAAAAGCAGCAGTTTATTAAAGTGCTGTACGATCAAAAGACAAGATGGAATGAACATAGTCCATTGCAATGAAGATATCCATTGAAAATAGGCATAGGTTTAGGCTTAATCTGAGCATGGGAAACGCCCTGTAAATTGTAGCAACTTTAAATTGTCTCTACTCAAAATACCTAAAAACCTTTACTTACAGTTCATGATGTTGCAGACAACAGAACCATCTATGGCCATTTTCTGCCACATTTTACCAATAGCTACAACCCAGCCTTTTAGAAAAGGTTTGGAAAAAGGTTAACTGTGGGCATGACGAGTTTATAGTCTGATATTCCCATAAAAAGACAACTATGGGCATGAATTATCTTAGGTCTATGAGCTATTTGCAGTCTTACTTGCTGGTTCACCAGGCTGAAGATCCTCCCCAGCCTCAGTGTCCTCCATGTTCACCATCTCACTAACTGGTTCTCCAGGCTGGAGATCCTCTCTGGCCTGAGAGTCTTCCCTGTTTATTTAATCCATGTTTTTTTCTCTACATTTTCTCTGGAGCACCCAGTATGGCTTGTGCCGCTCTTGAAAAGCCTGCAGAGAAGTCTTCATTCTGTCCTGAGGTTTTCCAGGAGCTCCATCTTCCTCCTGCCTCCTTCCCTGAGTGGTGTCCACATTAGCAGGTGCAACTTTGGCTGCATGGTTTGGCTTATTCACCCTGGTGTTCAGCCCAGAATTCAGTAACTTCTTCCCTTTTCCCCCTTTCTCCGAATCGATCCTATAGTTTTTGGTCCTCTGTCTTGTTCTCCTTTGTCTGATCCGGTCTCGAATGGTGGCTAAACAGACTCTCATGACTCTCATGCTCTCCCCTCACCTCCATCTTCAGCAACTGAAATTGGCCTCAATTTGGTCTAAAGGTGCCAAAAATAAACTCATCCTTTGTCCTTTAGCAGTAGTTGATGAAACACAGGATTAACAATAGCAAATAATTATCAAAACAGGTGAATTGATGAATTTGTGTCAAATTGCCAGCAGAAAGCTCTCTCTCAGTGTTATCTCTGGTGTAGCCAGGTCAAACTGATTGAGTGTTCTACCTCAGTATTCTACTTTGCACAGAATGTTCGTAAGATTCCAACAGGTGCATTCTAGAACTCCAATTGTAATGATTTAAATCCACTGATAGAATCTCCCATACTGAACCATGATGTAAAATGGCTGCAATGCAAGTCAGCAACTCCAATGGCTCCACTGCAGCTATGGCTCTGTGTTTAACAGAGAGTTTTGCATGAATAATGATAATAAAAAAAACTGTCCTTTACCCTGGGTGCGATTACAGTTTTGTGTTCCAAATACCTTTGTAAAAACACTGTTAAGTAAATAAGTAAGTAATTGTCTTCAGGATCTTCTCCAACACACATCCTCTACATACTTACAGCACACTGCCCCCACCTACCCACACACACACACTACACACACACACACACAGTCACTGCTCCACTCCCGCCCACACACACATCTTCACTGTCATCACTCACATACATTACATACAGTACTCTGCTTGCAATAGTAAGTCCCTGACCCCCCCCCAACACACACACTTACATCATCACTGTCATCACTTCACATACATACAGCACACTGCTTGCTACAGTAAGCCTCCTCTACATACTTGCTGCACACTGCCCCCCCCCCCACATACACAGCACATTGTCTTTGGGATCTTCTCCAACACACATCCTCTACATACTTACAGCACACTGCCCCCACCTACCCACCTACACACTACACACACACACACACACAGTCACTGCTCCACTCCCTCCTCCCCACACACACATCTTCACTGTCATCACTCACATACATTACATACAGTACTCTGCTTGCAATAGTAAGTCCCTGCCCCCTACATACACAGCACATTATTTCATCAGGAAGCTTCTCCAACACACATCCCCAACATACTTACAGCACACTGCCCCCAATACACAGCACATTGTCTCATGAGGAAGCTTCTCCAACACACATATTGCACACTGCCCTCTCCCCACATACACAGCACACTATCCCATCTCCCCTGTCATCCCCCAACACACACACCAAGACCCTGGCAGTTGGGTTAGCCCTTGAGCCGTGGATCTGCCCAAGGTTTCTTCCTTGGTAAGGGAGTTTTTCCTTGCCCTGTTGCTCTTGGGTGCTCCTTGTTGGTGCCCCCCACCCAATCCCAATCCTCCCCACCTTTTTATGCAGCCCTTGCCACTTAATCTACTAAACCCTCTTCTACTGCACTTTTTACCCCCCATTAATGCACAAATAGGCTGACACCAGACATAATTTCACTGCATTTCTTACTTCCAGTAACTATATGCATGTGACAATAAACTTCCTTGTATCCTTGTATCCTTGTAAGTATTTTATATATATAGGCTACAGTGCATTTGTCATGCACAGAGTGCAACACAAAGTGCTCCACACATACACAGCTTGCCAGACAGAGCAGTGAGAGACGACAGCGTACCCGTTACTAGGCAACCAGTGTGGTAGGCCTACTTAAAACAACAAATAACACACAGTAGACATAACAAACAAATTAACAATGAATAAAGATCAAGTCCATATGTGGTCACTCGGCATTCAACACACAGTAGCAAGTAGAGCAGACACTGCAGGCCACCGTCCATACAGCAGGAGTGCCATCCTCCGTAGGGATACTGCGGCGGCCAGATGCCGCAGCGCACAGCGTCCCCAGCGGACTATCCCCGCTGCCCAGCAGTGCTGGAGCACACTGTCACTGATCGTTGCTGAGGCGAACTTCAAAAGCGTCCACCTCCATGTCTTGAAAGTGCTTGCATAGGCTATCCTTTTGTCTATTGTCTGACTTACTGTACTACTTACTGTAGTAGTCACTTTTGTAGCCTATATAGTTATAGCAAATATATTATAAAATATATTCTAGAGCGCTATACGCTAAAATAGATTTGGTTATAGTTATAGTTCTAGTATTTTACAGAGGCTTTTGTTCAAGGCAACTTATAGAATATGAACAAATAGTTAAAATGAAAAAGGTACAAAATATGACCTCAGTCCTGCACATTCTCTCCGCAAAAATAAATCACTCTTGTCAATTTGTCTCCATCTCCTTTTCCATTGTCTACTCTTGCAACTTTTGTGTATGTAAATGAGTGTGTGTGTGTGTGCGTGCGTGCGTGCGTGCGTACGCGTGTTTATGTGCCCGTGTGTTTGTGTGTGTTTATGTGCCTGTGTGTGTGTGTGTGTGTGTGTGTGTGCATGCATGCGTGCATGTGTCTGTGCTTGTGCGTGTGTGCGTGTGTGTGTGTGTGTGTGTGTTTGTGCGTACGTATGTGTGTGCATATGTGTGTGTGCGTGCGTGTGCGTGCGTGTGTGTCTTTATGTGTGTGTGTGTGTGTGTGTGTGCCTGTGTGTGTGTATGTGTGTGTGTGTGCGTGTGCATGTGCATGTGCGTGCATGTGGTAGCATGTGTGCGCATGTGTGCGCCTGCATGTGCGTGTGTCTTTTAATACGGTTATGGTTATGGAATTTGCCAGACATTTTTGTCCAAAGCGACATACAAATAGAAAACAACACAATAGTTCACATTAACAGTGAACTATTTAAAATGTTGGTAAGACTACACTAAGGAGAATAGCAATAATAAACATTAATGTCAATTCAATCAATAGCCTACTGAATAGCCTAACTAACAATAACTATAACATATAAATGGAGATTTCTTAGTGACCCCAAACCTTTGAATGGCAGCGTTCATAAGAATGTTTGGGATTTCCTCCCATAATAACCATCAGACATTTAGTCACTGTTGATTAAAGTGGTCTGCAATTCTGCCGAAAGGTTGATATTTGAGCTCAACAGTCAGTCAGCCAGAACTGTGTGTAACTGGACAGACCAGGGGAATTTTCACTGAATTTGACGATGTATGTTGGATTAGAATCATGAACTGCATGTTTAACTAGCAGTCAGAATGAGATGTTGAATGTTATAAGGCCATTCCAAATTAGGTCCTTCTGTGCGTGTGTGTGTGTGTGTGTGTGTATTTATGCCATCCCCATGCTTTCTTGTCATGTTCATTGACATGAATGTCATGTTCATGTTTCATGTTGTGAAAGTGTTTTTATGTATCTGGGTATCACTGCAAGTGCATACTAAACGCTATAGAACCCAAGTTCTAGGCTATTCCGTCGCCAAATTTACTGTCTGTAGGCTTAACGCTGTAGGCTCATTTCTGACTACAATAGACTATGAATGCATTTATTCATGTTGTAAGACATGTGAAAGAAATTAATGACACCAGCTCTATGCACAAATTCATTGAAATTTAAACTTCACTAATAACTTTTGACTAGTTCTGACTCGTGTCAGTCACTGACAGTGGCTAATGCATCGAGAAAAGACATAAAACACTGGTCACCAAGGCATGATAAGCTATTGGCGCTGCGCAGCACCAGTTTGTGTTTACTGAGTGTAATTGTAGGTATTGTCATGTAAAAGTAGTATTGCTAGGCAATACTATAATGAGTGTTGAGGGCAGCTGGGTTGAAGAGTCAGAGGTTAGGGGTGGGCCTATGTTGTCACTAAAATGCCGTTTTGGATGGTCAAACGGCACGAGGAAAACAAGGTTTTCAAAAGTACCCACCTTGTTTTTAAAAATGATAGTTTCTGGTCACCAACGCCGTGTGGAAGCAAGGCCAAAACGATAAAAAAAACTTTTCACGAAAATGGTCGTCGAGTGGACATGGCATGGAAAACAAGCCGTTTTCTCAAACAAGCTGAGCTTGTTGAATAAAGCCACCTCAATTTTACCTGTCTGGATCAAGTCTTTAGTCATGACTGAAGAAGAAAAGTGCGAAGGTTTGCTTTGATCCCGCAAAACTTGGGACTTGTTACCAAAATGTCGAAGCAAAGCGATCGAGCGATATGCTCGTGTTGCTGAAAGAACAGGCACACAAGTGGGCGCCTTGAACAGTTAACCCTTAAAAACAGAACCCTTCAAATCAGCAACAACAATTAAAGGATTAAAAACAGTGTGGTCATGCTTCTTCCATTTGGTATTTGCACTGAAGTATATGACAGATGTTTTAGTAAGACCTCAAGAAACTATTTAAAATTGTGATAAAAGGGGTAAAATATGTGACATTTATAGAAGAGGGTTAGTTAGCTGCCCCCCATGAGGGTTCTGACTTGCAGCCCCTAAGTGTTGCCTCAGACCATCGTTTAATTGGGTGATGAGCTCAGATTCTAGGGAGATGTCAGTACTAGTCACCCAAAGCGGCACAGATTTACACGCACAGATGCTGTCATCAAGGATGAGACCCCTCTCTCTTTCTCTTTCTTTCTCACTCTCACTTACACACACACACACACACACACACACCAGCATCACTAATTTCACAACCCTGCTTCACTCTGCCCAATGACTTCTTTGTCACACACACACACACACACACACACACACAAAAGAAAAAGAAAGAAATGCCAGGCCCTTTTGAGTGATGATGAGATATAATCTCATTGATGGAGCAGCGAGGCAGAATATGATTATGATTACTCTCGGGCAAGGGAGTTATTTTGGCTTTCAGTGTGATAATGATTTAAGGGCAGCCACGTTTGGCGGTTCTTTGCCCTTATACTGGCGGCGACGAGACCCAGCACATTTTGCACATGAGAGGGGCTAGATAAAGAGGAGTGCAGCTTGACCTCCACAGCAGTCATCTTATATTCCCTTTTCATCCCATTTTGACCATATCTTGATCTATTAAGGTCATTTAGCTTTCTTTAGTGTTTGATTGTCTAAATAAAGGCTTCATTGTTTGCTTAATATATTGGGATAGCTAAACGATGTTATCTTCCCGATGGGGACAATAGGGATTGAATGAGGGATTGAATTGCTGTAATTGCTGTAAAGGAAAAGCCTGTCATATGTATTACTATGACCACAGCAGGAAGAATTCAAGGACTTGAAGCTATTTAAGCAGGAGATTTAGACCCATCTGCAGTCAATGCCAATCTGTGAACAGCATGTCAATTGTTTTCTGAACGAATTGTATCTCTGTGTGCGGGAATATCAAACCTTAACCTTTTTTCCCTGACATCTTTTAACTCTTTTAATTCGATAACGTCATGCACATCAGTTATTATCACACATATAATTTATTATTAGTAGGCTAAATCAATTGTTATCGGAATGATCCAATACATTATTTTACTTTTCTTTTCTGTGTTCAGTCAGTTAAAATGTCAGTCCCCTAATCCTGCAATTTCATAAATAAGCTCTGTAGGTTTTTGGTAAAATAATCACTTCCCCTTTTCTCAAAATAATCTCTCTCTCATAAAATAATAAAAATGGGTATTATAATCACATTGCCAATGCTGTAACCTCCTTTCTCAGGATACATTCTATTCTATGTATGTTTAAGCGACAACATGGCCCCTTTCCTGGTGGTATGAGGATGCCACCCACCCAAACCATGGTATTTTCAGCCTACTCCCATCTGGCAGGCGACAGGAGCCTGCGCTCAGGTACAGCTTCTTTCCAGAGGCTGTAACACTGCTGAACAAAACTACACCTCCGTTTAGCATTTGCACTTTAGCTGTTCACTTGTTTACCTGTTTACTTTTTACTTCTGCACTGTTTACTTGTTTACATTGACTGCACTGCACTGTTTACCTGTTTACATTGACTCCTGCACTGTTTCATCAATGCCCTTGCACTGCTAACACCCAATACTACACATGATTTATTTTTTTATATTCCATAACTTGGCCATAAACCTGTGCAATATATTGTAATATACTATAATATTCCATAACTTGGCCATAAACCTGTGCAGTATATATGTATATATATATATATATATATGTATGTATATATATATATTACTATACATTAGTTATATAGAATGTCTATTTATACTCTTTGTACATAACCCTCTATACTCCTTATCTGTCACTGTCATGTCATCTGGAAAACCTGTATTTATTCAACTATACACTGTACATAATTAATCTCTATTGTCTACATATCTGCACAGAATATGTACTCAACCTGCACTTTGGTAGGCTATTTAATGCTTCTTTGCACTTCTGGTTGGATGTCAACTGCATTTCATTGGCTCTCTGCCTGTACTCTCCTAAATGACAATAAAGTTGAATAATCTAATACTTGTGTTTTCATTTCAGTGTGTAATTCAGATTAACTGATTCCACAGGGCATGGCTTCATGGAGAACCATCTGGTGCCCTTCAATACTGGGGAGCAAAGTAGGCCCATAACCTCACCCCCCACCCATTATATCTTGCCATACCATTGTCTGAATCTGATATCATAACATCACTGAAAGTGGTCATATAAACTGTCATTATAAGATGTAGGTTTAATTTTGATTTTATGACCAGGCCATGTTATTGCCTAGAATTGCCATCATGGATTGACCCAGTCTAGCAATGACCGTGATGTAGTGGACCCAGTGGTACAGTCTATAAGTGGTTACAACAGTGTATAATTGTAGCACTGTGATATTGCATTGTGATTATATACAGAGAGCAGAAAGGAGCAGTGGAAAAGTGATGATCATAACGGTGATGTTAACCTTGCCCTCCCATATCCCTCACATTAACCTTGCCCTCTCTTTCTCTGGGGATTTTGCATATGTGGTGTTATTTTGGAGTGGCCATGTGTGGCAGAGAGACGAACCTGACATCTGAGCCCTAAATCTGACATTTTGACAATTGACAATGTCAGATATAGGCTGACATTCTGACAATCTGACATGACACTCTCCCTCTCCAGATTACCAACAATACCCCCTTATCCCATCCTGACCACACACACCCCTCGCTGAGCTAACATCATTGCTCTGGGTTGCCAGCGTGCCCCGTGAGTTTCAGCTGGAATTAGTTTTGAAACTGAGCTGCCAGACAGTAATGAAGTGCTTCTATTGTTTTCCTTCTCCTCGCTCCCTCCTGCATGCGTGGAACTAGCCTAGTGCTTCTCTTGCAGACATGCAATCCTTTTAAACTCCTCAACAGTTTTATAGCTCAGTATGCTGGCTGTGAATAGTCAATAGCTTTGCACATGTATTGATTTCCATTGCTCTTTAGTAATGGAGTCTGGGGTTATGTCACATACATTATCATGTTAGGCTTACTGTACTCAATTATAATATTGCTTAGGAACCTTAGTATCTAAGAATTGAGAAAAGCTTGAACTCTATATTCTTTATTTTGATGTGTGTATGGTGTGCTCTGCCATTTATATATGTCAGTCTATGCGTTTCTATATCTCAACTGTATATATATTGTTGTGGACAGGTTGTGGTGCACAAAAGGCAGAAGGCAAAAAGTGACTCAATATTTACATTGAAAGATGCCCAAACAACAACTCATACCGTCTTCTGAATACCATAGTTTAACACTTGTGGGACAGCGGAGTCATGTTATTAATAATAAAACAGTCATATAAGTTTAATACCTGTGTTCTGCATCTTCAGACACTTTCCTAGGGGAATATTAAGTAGGTTTGTGCATGCAGACTCAGGGATCATGAGTTTGTTGCAGTAAATTAAGGAGAAATTAAAGCAGTATGAGAATTTGAGGGACACCAATAGCAAAGCTTGATTTTTTTTCAATAAAAGTAAAGAATCTTTATGTTATTCATGTTTTTTTCTCTGTATATACCAATGTTATGTTTGGCCATTCATTAAGAAAGACTGTTTGTTTAATGCCATGTGACAGAATACTCTTCTCGTGCCAAGTTACAGGAGTAAAGAATATCATGTATTTCTGCTGCACTATTTAATGCATCAACACACTGTTTTTCTCCACACCTGACTGATATTAGCAGCGATGCATTCATGCTTTCCCACCAGAAGCTCAGCTGTGGCACAAGTTGTGAGTAAACAACATAAACCCCTGTGTGTATTAAGCTTCTCTTAGTGCTAAAAAAAGGAAACAATTTGGCTCTGACACAGTGATTCCACCACGATGACGCCTATGATATTCATACGCTATGTTAAGGACGGACATTATTCTAAATTGTTTAAAAAAATAAAAATAGATGCTACTGACCTGAGAGAAAACAACCAGTTACAAGGCGCAGGGTTAAGTGCTCTCAGAGTCATGTGAGCGTGTCCACAGTCTCTCAGCCTGTTCGGGTTTGCCTCCGCACATTACTAATTAAAAGGCCCTGAGAGGGAGGACAGAGATATCATCACTCAGACACAACTGTTTGCACTAGAGCACCATGACCTGTCACTTTCACTTCACCTCAACCCCTGTTTTTACAGATTTTTCAAATCTTCTTTTGCAATAAAACAAATATCCCTTTTCCATGGACCTCATCACACTATGAAGAATGTAGCTGAAAAGATTAAAAGAAAAACAACAGAACCAACAGGACAGCAGGAGCCAATAGCCTACATGTAGGCCTACTACAAAGCACTACAAAATACAGAAGAAACCAGATAGAGCCAGGGGTCTAGTTCTGGCATGCATGACACCGAGCAAATGCTCCGGGCACAAGATGATCTCTGAGTTCAACCAGACCAACTCCAGCGAGTGTTAATGCCTTTTCCACTGTGCAGGCTTCTTAAAGGATGTGACAGTGGACACTAAGCATGGCAACTTCTTCCTGCCTTAAAGGATAATTCCGGTGTGATTTTGACCTAAAGTGTGTTGAAACATGATAACGAGTGTGAATGTATGTCTCATAGCTCACCTCAGCTTGTCCCCTGCACTCAGAAATCTGGCGCTAGTTAGCCAATGCTACCAACACAGTCGTTGTGGTGCCTCGGGCATCGGCCTAGCCATGCAAATAAATCACTGTTTTACACCATTTCTGAGGCTCAAAGTAGCTCCATACTTCATTGGTAGACTTCGAGGGCCTTGCCATTTAAAGCGAGACATAGAGAACTTTTGAAAAAGCACTGGTAGTTTATTTACAAGGCGATTTATACAGACAGTTCCTTAAGGAATTTTTTACCGTTAGACGCCATCTTGAATTTAGTCAAGATAAATCGAAGCGATAGTCTGAAACGAACAGGTATGATAAGGGATCAGATTCCAAAATAATTCGTGGAAATGCATGGATTCCAGTTGCTGCTACTGGAAGAAGCGGGAATCCATGCATTTCCACTGAATTATTTTTGGAATCTGATCCCTATCATACCTGTTCATTCTTATTCATCGCTCTACATATCGTGACTAAATTCAAGATGGCTGCAAACGCTAAACTTCGTGAATATACTGTCTGCATAAATCGTCTTGTAAATAAACTACCAGTGCTTTTCAAAGTTCTCAATGTCTTTTTTAAATGTCAGGGCCCTCGGAAGTCTACCAATGAAGTGTGGAGATACATTGAGCCTCGTAAATGGTGTAAAACAGTGATTTATTTGCATGGCTAGCCCGATGCCGAAGCACCACCATTGAAAAAGCTGTTGGTAGCATCGGCTAACTAACGCCAGATTTCTGAGTGCAGGGGACAAGCGAGGTGAGCTATGAGACATACGTTCACACTCGGTATCATGTTTCAACACACTTTAGGTCAATATCACACCGGAATTCTCCTTTAACTAATTCAGCTCTCAGTATGTGTATTAATTGGGAATTCGCCATGCTGTTATATAAAGACCACAATGAATTAACTGCAAAGTTGTTGGGTGAATTCTGCTCATAGCTGAGGAAATAGCAAGCAATTAGGTAAACATGTCTGTATGCAGGAAAAATATACTGAAGAGGGTGTGGTCAGGAAGGCTGGTGCCCAGTAAAAAAATTTGTCATGAGGTTGTCAGCAGTGTAGACTAATAATTAATCTTGCAGGCAAATAGATTGGCAAAAAAATCACTGGCATTAGGTTATAGTTGGCCTAGACTACACCCCCCATGTATGTGTTGAATATAGTCTATGTCAATCAGCCCAACCTGTATCGTTTATTGAAATCAATCAGCACTGTCCAGCAAAAAAATCACGTGTCATCCAAAAATCAAGAATTAAGGGAGGGCGAGAAGCGAAGGGTTTATGGATTTATTTCCTCCATAATCCGAGCGCGTGTGGTAAATCAGCAGCAGAAACGCCATCTGTCTCTTCCGCGCCGAGCACTCAATTTCGGTCCAGATCGGCGAGAGACATCTGCTTTCTGTTGGTGTGGTGGATTCGAAGCTACCCTGTCCACCCGGCACGGTATTGGAAAGACCACCTCTCACCGTCTGCGAAAGGGAAAGTCGGAGTCCGGAAATGATAATAGGACGAATCCCCTTTTAAACGGAAAACAATGGACAGCGGGCTTTGAGCAATGTATTTATGATCAATATACTAGGCTATTGTAGGCTATTGTATTTTTTTATATCACATAGGCTATTACGAAGAATGCATGACTTCATTATGCCCTGCTGCCTGGGATGGTTACTGTGAGGGGGTCGCTGTGCGTCGAGGGGGGTGATTCCAGCGACCGCCAAAAGGAAATTTTTTGGTCTTGGCAGGTCAAAGAAGGCTATGTCTTACAGTGGTGACACCAGTTTGCGGCTGTGTTTGTATTGTGAAACCTCAACCGATTTTGTGACTTATTTTGGGATTACCCTGCAGCACCCAGGGATATTTTCAGTCTTTAATTGAGGACATTTTGACAGTTGCACAACGTAGAAGGAATACATCCATTATCAAGTCGGTCATTGAATAGCTTGTGAATGGGCTGGAATTTATCGCTGTCCATTATGTAGCTGTAGTAGGCTACTCTTGGACAATAAATTCCACTTTTCGCGAGGACAAGCCTATTTTGCGCAGGTTTGTGAAATACTTTTGAGTTCTGAAACTACTTTACAATTTTCAGAGGCTTCAGTTGGAAACATTTCAGAATTTTACGTCGTCAGTTATTTAGAAATAACTTTTTGAGAAGGACACCAGAACATGCTGTTCAACGTTTTGCCAGATTATTCGAACCTACAAGAACCTATTTTATGCTATTATTTTGTTGGTTTAAAAAAATCTAATCGCTCTTTTTATATAGCCTAACCTTACATTTGACAATTTTCTGTGAAGTCGAGTGAGGTGGAATATACTTTGATGGTTATTAATTTAAATGTAGGCCTACTGTTTAATTATTCGAACACCAAACCCTCGTTTACTGCCAGTGCCTCTCAAATATTGACCAGATTTGACTGATCAGCTGCGCTGAATTCAGCCCAACAGCGAAACTGGATTGTATTGAATGAGAAACGCGTTTTACGCACAAGCTGTGTACGGGAACTTGGTGGTGGTACAGTTTGGCCTTGCTGGCGTTCCGTGGAAATGGGAGACAACATGTCAAAGAGATTAAAACTGGTCACCACATCTGAATCAGAGATGGAGGAGAGGTCTTTTGTGAACCCATTCCCGGACTGGGACCAGGGAGTCTTCTCATCATCAAACTCAGGACAAGACAGTGATGGGAGTGAACCATTTGATGCCAACGGAAAGGTAATTCACAGCCAACTATACGGTATTTTATCCAGTTTATTATTCCACTGCAAGATGCTATCTATGAAGCTAGCTGGTTTTAGCTATCAATTAACTTGTGTAGTCTTCGAATTGGAGAGAGTTATGAAGTAGAAACTTGTGTCATGGACATAACGGTATTTCTTCCTCACGTTGAGTCTCTTCAATTCATTTTGTAAGACGTGGCATCATATCACCAGTCAAATCTTGCCTGACATTTATTTATTTAGGTGAATTTGATCTACATGTCTGAAAGCATTAATATCAGTTATGTTTACAGGCCCAACCTTTCATGGGCGCTTGCGTGCCTCCTGGAAATGAAGTGACCTCTCAGGATGTGCATCCCATTGCCCTTGGAAAGTAATTGGGTTGCTCTAAATGAGTTTCCCTCTCTGGGGATCTATCCGGGTCTTGTAATGAGGTGTCTATGATTGTGTGTGTCTTGTGAATGGCTAGCATTGTTCAGTATCTTCCATCCTCTATCCTCATGTCATAAGGTAGGCTAATAACTTTACAGGAAGGCCTGAATGAAAAGAAAATGGAATGTTTGTCAAAATTGCAAAACTTTTGAGGTGTTTTTTACGCACAGGTTCATGTGGGATATAGAAACTTAATTTAATGCAGCACATAATCAGCTATTGGCCTTTGAAACTGGCCTGTTATGGCCACAAACAGTACTGACAGCAGCATAGATTATGCTGGAACTGGAGTCTCAAATTTGCAATGTCACTAAATGTAATTTACTGTACTGATATAATTAAAAACCGCTAAACATATTAGGTAGTAATACACTGACTGCCATAGACATTGGCCACAGTTCTGCAGAGCAGAGGAAATTACATCGCTAATGACTGTTTCCCAGCAAGCAGCATTTCAATGAATTGCTGGTAATGTTATTAGCCAGGCCCTGGAAAGCTCTGAATAAGATACTGTATGGTTAATAGCATCATTCTGTTCGCATCCGAAAGTCACAAAGAAGAGATATTGCATCACTAGATGGCATCTGTTTGGATCAGGACTTGAGGAGCCGATTTTGGGGTGGATGATGATGTAGCCTACTCAAAAGTGCATAACAACAACAGCTGATACAGTAAAGCTGCTTGTCACTGGAACCCCTGCAGGCAGCCATGTCTTTGTGCTGAGCTAACTCCATTCAGAAGCCTGATGGTGGGGCCAAGAAAATGACAGAGGTCAGGTCCACACTTGTTAAAGAGACAGAAGGTTCATGTGAGGTTATTCTTGATGTAGTTGCTGTAGAAAGTGTATTCCAGAGGCTAAGGATCAAGTGCTAGCATGGTTTAAATCTTGCTGGGTTGCAGTAAAAGCAAAATGGTCCCTTTTTTTAACTTGACTCCTAGAATTTGACTTTTGTCAGTGGCGTTCAAATCCACTATGGCTCTTGTTTTTTTTTTTTTTTTGTTTAGAAGTAGAAAAGAAATGTACTTTTGTAAGGAGATGTACTTTTGCTCTGACTGGTGACTCACAACACCAGCAAAATCAGCTCAGCCTGCCAGGGAATGTCAGCCGCATGCGGTGATGTCATGTTTATTTTTGATTCTGCCCATATGTCAGGTGGATTTGCTCAGTCCTCAGCAGCTCTGGGTAACTTGGGGCCGATGCTACAACTGTGGCCTAGAAAAGCAGCACAGAGCATCAGCAGCAGCATCCACCCCAAGGAGATGCTCCACCTCAGTCTCCAGTATAGGGTGGAGGACAGACGAGACATTGTTATACATTTCTAGAGAAAGACAGATAAAGTACAGAACCAGACATGGCCCGCACACTGCCCCACGTGGCAAACGGGCAGACTTAATTAATACGTCTTCATACCATGTGAGCCAGACTGCAATGAGATTATAAAGACCCATACTGATTTTGATATTTGTAGATTTCGAAAACCAATAATCAATATATTGACCATTGTGTAGACTTCAGGTGAGAGAAACCAGACCAGATTGTAGCCCAATCTGTCCCTGGTCTTTCCTGGTCTGTCCTGCTCTGGCTCTCGTCTAACTCGGCAGCAGTCCATACAAAATGTTTATTAACAAGTTCTCCGCTTTCTTCTTCACACATGTGCAGTCAGCTAAAATCCTCCCACGCTTCGCTGCCTCCAACAATAGCCTGTCCTGCTCTGTCTCCACAGTCACTGACTGCTTTTCTGAATACAACCTCATTTATTTCAACACCGGCCGTAGAATCACTGCAGTGTGGCATTGCTAACCTAAAGCTGCTCTTTCTGCGCCCCACCCCCCTAAGCTTCATTGTTATGCTAAAGCTGAGCGTGGTTATCTCCTTGAAGCACTCGTCCCCTTTATGCTGGCTGTCCTGCCTTGAGATGTAGCCTACCGTCTAGCCCGACGTGCGAGCCGGAATGAGAGATGAGACCGAGGGTGGTAGACTACGGGTATTTTCTCTGCTCCGGCACAGGGAAGGCGAAACACTTCAAACACTCCTGCGGGATTTCACATTTAATTCACCTTTAATTATGTGATATGCCATATAGCAGACTCAGAGCGAGAGGGATTGAATTGCTTATACCAAGAGTATGAATGCATGCTCAGTGTTCAGTAATGAAGAGGCAGGATGGATCACCTTTCTCCACTTTACGTGATTTGACTAATGACTGTGCAGAAACGGTTGCTCGTGCCACATCTGATCTCGATCTAAGTGAGCTCGGTGTCAGTCGTCACAGGGGAATTAAAAAAGGCTGTTGCCACGCTTGTAAGTGTTCACGTTTGCTAGCCATCCCCACACGTTCAGCAGACCAAATAATGGGCGACACCAGGAGCTAGTGATTCGCTACTAAGCCTTCAGGTGATCTTTGCAAATGTCTCCTAATCCCTGTCTGTGTGCTCAGAGGCTTTGTGGCAAACAGCCTCTTTTTTTTTTAATCAGAGCCCACGTTTGGATCAGCTTTGCCATGACTCAGGTGCGCACCAGGCTGGGCACTTCTGTCAGACTGGAAGCTTAAACCGAGGTCATGGTGATGCTGGAGTTTGCCTCCTTAAGGCAGGATTTCAGAGAGAAGTTTCCCGCTTTAATTTGAGTTGGTGCTGCGGGGGTGACAAGTTCCCAAGGACGGGGAGAGGAGAAGGGAATGATTAAAAAGCTCAGCCGTGGGCTCTTCCTGTGAGGAGCGTTATTATGGCTCTCAGAAGTGGTGCCCCGTGCACTCTCGGTTGTTAAGGCCTGACTGCTTGTCTCCAGCAACTCCAGTGCTCATTTGTTCACTTCCTTTGTGATTGCCATATGGTTTTTTTGGCCTGTCTCCACTTTGAAATTCACCCTTTAATATCTCCTATGCTGATAATGAGACCTTCTTACTTGAGAAAGTGTTGTTTTGGAACGTGTGTGTGTGTCCTGCTGCAACCTGCGCACATGCATGCTCGCTCGCACACACACACACACACACACACACTCATTGTTAGGTGAGTGACCTGCCATCCTCTCCATCTGTAAAATGTGCTTAATCTGGTGCAAACTCACTTACACACTCTCCCTCCCTTTCTCTGTCTATTGTTTCGAGACAAGTAGGCCTGCGTGTGTGTGTGTGTGTGTGTGTGTGTGTGTGTGTGTGTGTGGCAGCAGGTGGCAGCACACACACACACACACACACACACACACACACACACTGCAATATTATAATTGTTTGACCTGGTCTTCCAGTCTAATTTATGCTTCACTAGTTCTTGCAATCCATCACACACACACATACACACACACACACACACACTCACACACTCATTGTTAGGTGAGTGACCTGGCATCCTCCATCTGTAAAATGTGCTTAATCAGCTGGTGCAAACTCTCGCACACACCCTCCCTCCCTCTCTCCATCTCTCCCTCCCTCTCTCTCTCTATCTCTCCCTCTCTCCCTCCTCCATGTGTGTTCTCTCATCCTCCCCATCTGTCTATCCCAGCATTGCAGTACCTCATGGGGCTGTAGTGTGGGCTACACCCTGTCCATCAGATACTGTGTGAGAAACATTCAGCGATTGCTCTACCACTGGAGACGTTATTGTATAGTAGTTGCTGTTCTATTGCAGTCATGTTGAATGGAAAACAGAGTGTTTTGCTGTTAATGCAATGGAACCTCGTTTGAAACCTTCTGACCATCTGTTCCAAACTGTTCTACATCTTTTTGTTCTACACCGTGTTCTTCACATAGAGATAGGCTCTAAAATGTGCTAGTTGCCTTTTACTTTAATACTTTAAAAGCAACAGCAGCGTAGTAACTTGTCTTTAACCACCAAAACCTGTGTTTTTAAAATGTCTTATTTGTCTCATTCTCTGGATACATTTTTTTTCAGCCATCCATAAGGCGTTGAGCAGCTCTAGGCCTTTTTAACGCAATGGGTAGATGGTCCAGGATGGTAAATATCTATCAGGCGGACAGGCACTTTGTCTACCCTTGTTCCATCTGTGTAGTCGATTTCAGTGAGGATGGACTGTTTTTGTGAGAATTTAGGGAGTGTGGTAGACCGTGAGAGCCTGCCAATCGTTTAGCAAAGCATAGACTGCATCCTGTGATCAGAAGGACATTTCTCCAGCAGACAAGGCCCTGGCAGCTTTAATTAGCTCAAACTGGGACAGATGTACTAGATCGGCTCGCCAGTCACAAGCACATTAATTACCTGTGCTTATTTGTTTTTGTGTGTGTTTGAGTGAATGTGTTTGAGCGAGTGTTTTTGAGTGAGTTTGTGTTTTGGGTGTTTGTGTACGTGTGTCTATGTCTGTGTCTAATGCACAAAACAGAGACTCACAGCGAGAAGCCTAATTCGAAGTGGACTGGACGGAACGGGTGGAGTGTCCTGCTTGTTATTTAAGCGTTTCTGTGTTCCTCACTGTCAGAGCCTCTGGCATACTAATTTCTGTTTTGATCTTCAGCTGCATCATGGGAAAAGCAATATTTATCTCATCCGTCACCAGAATAAAAACGGCCAACGTGCTTTACAAAAATAACACAGAAAGCTGCTCATAGATTTCCTGACTGACAATGCTGCCTGAACCCAACACCCTCTGAATGAAGATAAGATGTATCAGTGTGTAAAGATGCTCTTCTGCGAAGACTAGTATGGAATGGAGATGAAAGATAAAAGAGAAGAAAGTGAGAAGATTATGGCTGTGGTTGTTCTTACTTTGGGCTACTCGCAGGTAAAACCTGCTGCCCCATTTCACATACATGGCGACCACTGATGACACAAAACTGTGTGATGAGGTTGAAATAATTTTAAATGTCATTTTGAGAATTTTGAGTAATTTATGGTGTACATGAACAGGGCTACACAACGTTTCTTCTTGGAAAAGATGACTCTTAAAGTGAATGGAAGAGTGTCTCCAAACCAGTTAGAGTTGGGCAGGCTATTCTAACACTAGATGGGTTTCCATCTGACTTTTTGACATTAGAGTTTGAGATTAGAGTCGTGTTCATAAAAAATCGGTTAAAGGAAATGCTGTGAAAGAGCATATTCTGAGCATATTTCCTGTGTAAGCTCTGTGTAATGCTAAATAAAAATGGGTCATTCTCCTAATCAAGGGAGGAGTTGGGAACAGCTCTGAGATCAAAAAGTAACATTGTCACGGCAACTTTTATGGAAAAAATCAGACAAAATCAACCTTGGATGGCGCGTAATGCCCTATATGAAGATTGGTAGATGGGTGCTGACCAAAGATTCTAGAGCGGAGCGCTCTACTGTAGAATCTTTGGTGCTGACCTAGTGGCTACTCTGCTGCTAATGTCAATCACAGCTGCTGGACCAGACTCCTGTACATTCAGGGCCTATTCCATGTAGCCAGCAGCAAGCTAGCTCTAGCTGCTAGTACAACGTGGAGACTAGTCGGAGTGTTTCGCCTTCCTTGTTTCGCTTCTCTCTCTCTCTCTCTCTCTCTCTCTCTCTCTCTCTCTCTCTCTCTCTCTGTGTCTGTGTGTGTGTGTGTGGAGCTCTGCTATCAGTAGGTCTCCTGTTGGCTTGTTTTTTTTCTTTCTTTTTTCATTCTATCGTTCACCTGGATGGCAAGCATGTCAGACAGCAGCACTACAATCAGCATCGGTGCCCCCCACACACACACACACACAATATGTAATTGGGTACATGCTGGATTAGACAGACACACTAACACACACACACAGACACACACACACACACCATCAGGCTCCCAGTCCACTGTACACATATTCTTTCTTTCTTACTTTCTTTTCTCTTGTCTCTCGCTGAAACGTACCCTCATCAAGATTCTGCTCACAGCTTCACGGATGTGCTAGTGCAGTACATCAGACACATCTGGTTCATCTACCACTCTTTGACTCGGTGTGTACGTGGTTCATCTACCACTCTTTGACTCGGTGTGTACCTGTGAGGGTGTGTGAGATATTAGTATGAATATTAGTATA